>NC_051076.1:20637862-20767862 GCF_004664715.2 Peromyscus leucopus
CATCTTGGGAATATACATATATATTCCCAAGAGCCGTGGGATTTAGAAAGAATGTGATTTCAAAACTAAAGCTTAAGTTTCCTTATTACAAAAACAGTTGACACAGACTTTTGAATCTCACTGTAAATTCGGGAATAGAGTGACATTAAGACGTCAACTAGCAGGCAGATCTCTGTGAGCTCGAGGCCAGCCTGGTCTACATAGAAAGTTCCAAGACATCCAAGGCTACAAAAAAAAAAAAAAAAAAAAAAAAGACTCTGATTCAAAAATAAACCAAAAAGGAAGAGGGGGAGGAGAAGGAGAAGTCGTCAGCTAAAGGGGAGCTGGGAATGGCAGTGTATGCCTCTAATTCTAGCACTCCGGAGACTGAAGCCAGAGGTTTGTGTGTTCAAAGTCTGGCCTGAGCTATAGAGTAAGTAAGACCTTGTCTCAAAATGGAGAAGCTAAATTATGCTACAGTTCAAAGCTTTGGGACTGAGGACTTCTCTTCAGAAGCCCTCTCTTCCTCGGAAGGAAGGAGGCACTGGAGAGGTGCAGGTCCCTTGCTGTATAGCATGGATGCTGAATGCCACCCAAAGGCCTGTGTAATAAAGCCTTCGACCAAGGATGGCACCAGGGGCACATGGTAGAACCTTTTGTGAGAAGGACCTAGTGCCAGGTCCTTAGGTCACTGGAGGCCTTTTCTAAAAGAAGCACAGAGGTCCTCTGCCCTTTCCATCCCTCTTTGCTTCCTGGTCCACAGTAGTTCTGCTCTGCCACAGTTCCTGTCATGCCGCTTTAGTGCAAGCCCAAAGTGATCAGGTCAACCACTGATGAAGCAAAGTAAGGCGACCCTAGAAGCTCATCGCCCAGGTATTTCATTACAGGAACTGGAAGCCGACATGCACCTGTAACATCTACAGTCCTTCCCGCTCTTCTAGAAGACAGTATACATAATTTCTAAATGTATCAGTATAGGGTGATCATGTCGCACCACACAGGGTTTAAAAACTGCACTTCTCAGAGGCTGCTTGCAGGTAGACTCACTCCAGAAAGATCTGGGTGCGGGGGTTTATGTCTAATCCCAGAACTTGAGAGGCAGAAGCAGGATGCTGAGGGTTCAAGGTTATCCTTGGCTAAGTTGTGAGTTTAAGTCTATCCTGGGCTACATGAGACACAGTCTCAAAAAGGACAAAACAAATAAAAAAACAACAAGAGAAATTTCAAAAAAGGATATATAAGAATTAAACCTTCGTAAGATGGATTTTAAGCAAGGCATACTCTGTATGGAAACCTCAGAAATCACTTTACTAGAACAAACTACCTGTCAGCTATTGTATCTTCTAATGTTTTTTTTTTTTTTTTAGAAAATACTCACTGGCATTTTTTTTCCTGTAAAGTTTTTAATGGTGCAGACCAGGAAATGGTCTATCCACAGTGCTGCATCCTGCTGTCTGCCCCGTATGCTCGGCATTAATCATACAAGCAGCATTTCCTGAAGCACCAGAAACTTCGTATAACCATGATTTTAACTGACCACATAGCATTTGGTCAGACAGAGTGATCAGTTTACATAACTGTTATTCTCATGCTAAATATGTAGCCCCTTCCCTATTCCCCCTAAACCTGAATAATACTACAATGAAAACTTAGTGATGTTTATTCACTCTTAGTACAGGAGTTAAAAAAGTGTAGAATGACTTATGAACACCTCTAGCAGGAACAACGGTCAAAATGTTTATTTATCACCCGGTGCTTCCTGAGTCCTGACTAACTATAATTAGAAGAGACTACCCCAAATAGATGGAGAAAGACAATGATCATAAACTGCCAGGGAGGCCACAATAAGCATGCCAGCTGCTTGTCTGCCTACATCTCCAGATACCCTCAGCCACAGAGCTGGTCTTCCAGTGCCTTCTCCCTGGGGATTTGAAGGCACTGACCAACCCTTGAGTTCTCCTTCCCTTAGGTCAGCCATCATCAGTCAGTTCATGACCCATCTCCTAATGTAACCAAGCTGATTCTAAATTCTTCCTCTGACAACAGTCACAGTCCTCCAGCGAGTATTGCCTGACTCAGACTCACTTCTGAGGATGGGTTTGATCACAGGATTTCTTGATTTTTATTCCTATCTGTGTTGAAAGATAGTCTTCCCTATTTCAAAATCTTGGTGGTACCTGATCACACAAAAAGTCAAATTGCAAATAAATAAATGTGGGCTGAGGAAATAGCTCTCCTCAGGGCTGTCGGCGAGTAAAGCACGTGGTGTGTAAGGATGAAGCCCTGAGTTCAGAGTCCCAGCACCCATGTCTGCTATGACAGCAAACATCTGCTACCCTAGTGCTGGGAGACAGACCTGGGCAGACCCAGGGGCTTCTCGGCCAACCAGTCTAGTCAAATTGATGGTCACCAGGGGCAGAGAGAGACCCTGTCTCAAAAATAAGATTGAGAGCAACAGAGATACCCAGTATCCACCGATGGCCCGCATATACATACATACAAACAAGTTAATCTTCACACTCATGCATGCTCACATCAAATGACAATAAACGAATAAGCAGATGATATGCATACATACATGCATATTGGTGACAGGTATTTGTCTTTATTGGGAGACTGAGGCATTATGAGCCTAAGGGAAAAAAAATATTTTCTCCAATCAAAAAAAGCTTTATAAAGATACTGAGATTTTAGCAGATATTTGAATAAATGTCAGACTAGCACTTAAGGACAGCTAGGAGAAAAAGACATCATCTGCAGGACAGGAAAATGGGTACACAGGAGTCAGGAGCTGTCATTCGCCCCCAGTCGCTCTTACAGGAACCTCAAACTGTCTTCTGTAACAAATAGTCACAGTGCCTGTAACAATTACGGGTTGTGCTCATGGACACCCAAGAGGTTACAGCCCTGCGTCCTCCAATCCAGGACACAGAAGACCCTGGTGACCCTCAAGTCTTCGCCATGAAAGACTGCAAACCAAAAGGCCTCGCCTTGATGATACCTGTCACCAAAGGAGGATGGGCTTTGACAAGCAAGTCTGTGCGATGTAAGCACCCAGCAGGCTGCCCCTTCAATGGAACAGTCCCCAGGCTGCCTTCAGCACTCTATTAACACCCTCAAGAGCATGTCCTACACAGAGAACAGTCCTCATCTTGCCACAGAGGGAGCACGGTTTATCATTCCTCAGCTTTGACACAGGCAGAGGGAGATTCACTCCTCACTCAGGGGTCATTTAAGAAAGACAACTTTGGTGGCCGACACCACCACCTTCACAGGAGAAGGGCCACAGCCCTGGTGTGCCCTCAGACAACTAGAAGGAGGCTACCTGTCAGTATAAAACCTTGTGTAGACACAGCTCCCCTGTGCCTAACAGCACAGAAACTTTAGATCACAGTCTACTGTTTGGTTGTGGAAATGTTAATGAGGTGGGTCTGGCCAAGGAAACATGACTAGAATGTTTTCTTAAAGAAAAACAGTCTTAGCCAGGTAATGATAGTGCACACCTTTAATCCCAGCACTCAGAAGGCAGAGGTAGATGGGTCTCTGTGAGTTTGAGGCCAGCCTGGTCTACAAGAGTGAGTTCCAGGACAGCCAGGGTTACACAGAGAAACCCTGTCTCAAAAGAAAGAAAGAAAGAGAAGAGAGAGAGAGAGAGAAGAGAGAGAGAAAGAGAGAAAGAAAGAAAGAAAGGAAGGAAGGAAGGAAGGAAGGAAGGAAGGAAGGAAGGAAGGAAGAAAGCAGGGAGGGAGGAGGAGGGGGAGGGAGGGATGGAGGGAGAAAAGAAGAGAAAGGAGCAGCTGGTCAACAAAGAACACACTCCATGTTTGTTTTTATGTGTTTTGTCTTTGGTATCTTTGAATCATATTTTTTCGTTTTCTTTTTCTTTTTGCTGAGAAAGAGGTAAAGAGAGAAAGAGAGAAATAGAGAGAGAACATAATGTTGGGTGGGTAGAGAAGAAGAAATGAGCTAGGAGGAGGTGGCCTGGCACAGGGAAAAGAAGATGATCAAAATATAGTGTGTAAATTTTAAAAAATAAAATAGAAATTAATTGTTAAAAAAAGAATAATGTCTTCAGGGAACTGGAGAGATGGCTCAGTGGTTAAGAGTACTAGCCACTCTTTCAGAGGACCTGAGTTCAATTCCTAGCACCTATATTATAGCTCACAGTCTGTAATTCCAGTTCCAGGGAATCTGATGCCCTCTTCTGGCCTCTGTGGGTACTGCACACATGTGATGCACAGACACACATGTAGACAAAAATGCATACACATAAAATAAAAATTAAAAAAGAATAATGTCTTCAAATGTCACCTATGTTAGAATGTATCTAAATGTCCTCCCTATTCGAGGAATACTCTAAGCATGCAACACATTGTTTGCCCATCCATCTTTGGAAAGGCCTTTGATACGCCGAATGACCCTGTAACCATGGTTACACAAGTGTCTGTTCCAGTCCCCACTTTCATAGACTTTGTATCAAATGATGATTCCACAGACCGCCATTTGAGCAGTCGCCATGCCGTTTTCCCCAGAGCCGCACCCTTGGTGTGGTGGCGCCAATGCACAGAGCTCCCAGCTTTGCCGTTCGTCCCAGTGCATATCTGATCACTGCTTGGGAAAACACAAAAGCAAAGTCTGAAAAGTCTTTCCTAGGCTGGAGACACGGCCCAGGGTTAAGAGCACTTGTTGCTCTTGCAGAGGACCCGGGCTCGGTTTCCAGCACCCACGTGGCAGCTCACAACCTTTTGTAACTCCAATTCCAAGGGATCAGACTCCCTCTTCTGGCCTCTGCAGGTATTGTATGCATGAGATCCACAGGCATACATACAGGCAAGCACTCATATGCATAAAATAAAAACACATCTCTTTTTAAATATTTCCTAAACCAAGCAGCTAAACAAAACCCAAACAAGGAAGTAGAAAATGAAGACTTCGGAGTAGGGGGAAAAGGGAAAGAGAGGAGAAAAGGAAGAGGAGAGACAGAGAGGGGAAAGGTGAGATTTTGCTCGCTTCTGCAGTGGCCCCATTCCCCATCCCCTCACCTTGCTTCACCAGCCACGTCACTCTCCTGGTGTCTTAAATTCTCCCCTGGAATCCTACTTCAGCCCTTACCATCCTCGTTAGTTCTCATCCTGCAAACGTGCACATCCCCAAGATCAAAAGAATAATCTACAGCCACAGTTTTAGTTATACCAGCTAGGGCTGAAAAACATGAATTAATTCCACATCCTTTGCTTGTTTTTAAGGCCTATAACCAACCTACCCTGTGATGATAAATTTCCTAATAACTCTTCGTGTTAGTCAGCTTTCCACTGCTATGACAAAATACCTGAAACAATACAGTTAATGAGGAAAAAGGTTACCATGGGCTCATGGGTTCAGTGGTCTCAGTGCATGGATGCATGGCCCTGCTACTTGTCTAGAGATAAAAAGGAGTGATGTTAGGATTCCCACTTCCAAAAGACCAAGTTAAATCTAAGTCAGTGAAGGAAGTTAAAGCTAGAACCCCAGGTACACTGATTAACTCCCAACCTCATGACCTTTAGCAGCTGACTCACAATTGCCTTGCAAGTTTGCTATTTCCAAAGAAGCCCTGTTGACATTAGTTTCTGAAATTCCTTTGCATCACAGACACGGGAGCTGGCTTCGTTCTAGGAACAATCAAATGACAGTCAGAGAAACGAAGAAAAAGTCAGTGAGCTGCTGGTGGGATGACATTTAACAGGAGGCCAAGGAAGCCGCGCCTATTCTTTGCCTGAGTAGCCTTTCCGCCATGCTCAGGGGTGTGGCTAGCCAGCATCTCCAGAACGAAATGTGTCTGTGGCCAGATGATACAGGAATCCTGAGGTGGCGGTGGTTATTTAGAAACCAGCACTGTGGGAGAGAGGACCACTTATAAAGATTGGAAACAAGTAAGCAAACTGGTGACAATGGTCATTAAAAGTTGCCAAGTGACTTCTCAGTATTGAGACAGATTTGCAATGTTTTCCCAACCCCGATGCAGGGACGAGAGACAAGAGAGACCACGGCGCTTGCTGACTGAAAACGATATGATTAAACAGCTTCATCTCCCAGCTTAGCTTCTCCTACTAACAATATGTGTGTCTCTGGATTCTGTCCACCCTCTTTCCTTATTTGATAGTCTCAGGATCTGAAACCATATCTGACTCAGTATCTCTGCCACCTACACACGTAACGGAGTCTCTCAATAGCACGGGTTGAATAAATTTTGAGTTGACTAATTAACATAATCTCAGAGAAGCAATAAAAAGTTCAGCTCTGAAAAACTTGACGTTTGAGCATCTTGGATTCCAAACTGAAATCTCCTGGTTTCCTACCATGGAGGACTGAAAACCCTGGGAAGTAGGGAAACAGGAGGTCTGTGCAGTGTACCGGTGCAAATAAAACCCAATCCTAGGAGCTACTGTGATAGCAAACTTCTACCAACCATCACCACTAGCTGGGAACAATCCTGGTGCCCTTCATACAGTCTGTGCCCCAGGGAGAGGGGAGGTTTGGTGCCCCCATACACGATAAAGACTTTCTGAGAGATTCATCTCAAAGAGTGTCTAACTTACTGTCCTACTGCTCTAAAGCAACACCATGACCAAGACACCTTATGAAAGAAAGCATTTCATTGTGGGGCTTGCTTACAGTTTAGAGAGGGAGTCCATCACCATCACGGCAGAGAACATGGGGGCGGGCAGGCAGGCATGATGCTATGGAAGGACCCGAGAGCTTACATCTGATCCATAAGCACATGGCAGAGAGAGACAAAGCTAACTGAGAAGGATGTGGACTTTTGAAAGCTCAAAGCCCGTGTCCAGTGACTCACCTCCTCCAACAAGGCCACCCCCCTCCCCAATCCTTCCTAACTGAGGACCAAGCATTCAAATATCTGAGCCCATGGAGACCATCATCGTTCAATGCTCCACAAAAGGTAAACAAATCATAAATCATAGGCTAAGACTCTGTAATCTGAAACCCAAAATATTGCAAAATCTGAAAGCTTTTGAACACTATGATATGATGATGCCACACGTGGCAACGTCCACACCTAACTTCACTGGTGTAACGGGATGCAAGTCAGAGTGCAAGAAGACCCATGAGATCCCCTCAGGCTGTGTGTATAACACGTACATGAAATCTGAATTAATTGTGAGTTCAGACTTGAGTCTTGCTATAGTTTGGAATGTCCCCAAGGGCTTACATGCTAAGGATTAGTCTCCAGCCTATGGCACCACAGGCAGGTGATAAAATCATAAAGATGCAAAATCTGATAGGAGCCCTTCAATCACGGGAGTCACGTGCCTGAAGGGGATTATGGGACCCTGATGATACTAAAAGAATGCCCTGATCTCCTTCACATCCCACTTCTGAGGCCACAGGTCACCATGCACCCTTGCCATGATATCCTCTACCAAAGAAACAGAGACATTTTAACATGGCCAGAAGCCAAGAGCTATTGCTGTTTTTATGTTGACTACCTCGGGTATTTTGTTATAGTAACAGAAAGCCGACTAAGACAAAACACCGCCAACAGGAGTGGAGTCTTTTTCTTTGCTATGTACCTGAGACGACATGGGAAAGCCTTTGGAGTGGGTTTCCATGAGGAGTGTGGAGAATTTAGAGACACAGGCTAGAAGGACCCTAGGATGTTACAGGGAGAAGGTAACAGAAAACGCTGTCGTGGGCTCGGAAGAACAGAACGTGGAAGGAAGTGCAGAGAGAAAGGTCAAGACAAGAGGCTTCAAGTGGAAAAGAGGACTCCAGTGGGAACCGCCCCTGTGAAAGCCACCCTTGTGACACTATGGTAAAGAATTTGTATGCATGCTGCCCATTCCCCGAGACCTTGGAGGCGGCTGAGCGTCGGTGTGACACAGTGGCCTAGCTGAGAACATTTCAGGGCACAGAAGAGGTCGAGCCGTGGCAGGAGTGTCACCCGAGCAGTGGGAAATTTTGGAAAATCTGAAATTTGGCCTGAAAAGCAACCCACGTAAAGACGCCATCAAGGACCGCAGGTGCCAGCTCTATTACAAAGAAGCCAACTGAAGCCAAGCATGGTGGCGCACGCTCGTGGGATTCCAGCACTTGGGATCAGGAGTTCAAGGCCAACCTGGGCTACACAGGGAGTTTGGGACCAGCTTAGGCTACATGAGACCCTTTCAAAATAAAAACAAAGGGCCAGTCCTTTGCACTAAAACAGCAACAATCTGCAGATCACAAGCTCCATTTCAAAGGCTTTGCGTTGAGAGGAGAGTCCCTGGGGAAGCCTGCTGAGAATCTTCCACTATGTTCCTCTGCCCAAGCCCTCCAAGGCTGCCACAGCCATGGTTCACGCTAAATCACATACAGTTTGTACCAGCAACAAATCTTGGCATCTTTGTGTGATCCGGGCCTTGCAGGGACGAAGAATGTCAGGTATGGAGTCATGGAGGCTTCCTCTGAGATGTCAAAGGAAAGCCAAGTGTAGTGGAATCAGGATCTCAACAGGTAGCCCCTGGGGGGTGATATCAAAGTATGAAACTGAAGCGGAAGCCACAGTGGAGACCCTGGGAAGTGAGAGATGCCAGGAATGTTACAAGTCTGCCCAGGAAAGACACATCAGGGAGCAGAACAAACCCAAGACCAAGGTTCTGTGGACGGCAGTTGGCAGGGTCACAGAGGTGGGGCTGCCCAAGCCCCCCGGGGCTCACAACACAACACCATGTGTCCTGGGTGCTGGGCACAGAGCCGTGGGACGCACAGAGCCATGGGACGGAATGGTCCCCAGGTGGACTTCATTCCTACTTTGCTCTCACTCTGCCCCTTGCCGTTTTCCTCTTCATCTCTTTTTAAATGGGAAACACGCCGTTGTAGAACCAAGGAGCATTTTGTTGTTTCTGCTTGCTTGCTTGCTTTCACGGGAACTCAGTTCACTGTGCCTGGAGTCTCAGAGAAGACTTTGGACTTGGGTTTTTGTACGATGATGCTGGAATAGGGGAGACCTCGGTCTTGGGTGTAGACAGGGGAGACCTCGGTCTTGGGTGTAGACTGGACACGTTTTCCATTGTGAGATGAACACAAGTCTTTGGGAACCAAGAGTGGAAAGCTTTAGTCTAAATCTGGACTATCACCCACAGTCCTGTGTGCTAAAGACTAGGTCCCTGGCCTATGGAGCTACTGAGAGGTAATGGAACCTAAGAAGTGAGACCTAGTGAGAGAGCTCAGGTCACTGAAGTGTTCCCTCAAAAGGGATTGTGGGGTCTCTTGTTATCTCTCTTTGGTGTCCCAACCATGAGGTGAACGGTCTTCCCATGAATATCTGCCATGGCACGCTGCTCCAGCATGGGCCCAAATTGACAGGACTTATTAATCATGAACCGAGACCTTGGAAGGTGCAAAAATAAATAAACTTTTTTTCTTTTAAAGTTGGTTGTGTCAATTATTGTGTGACAGTAACAGAAAGCTAACCTGGGCCCCATTTCCATTTATATCATTTGTGAATGTGTGAGTGTGTATGTGTGTGTGTGTGTGTGTGTGTGTGTGTGTACAAATATTTCGAAGTCTAAAAACAAAATCTAAAATCCAAGACAATCTTTGTTGCATCATTTTAGATAAAGGATATTCAACCTGAATTCTATAATGAGAACAGACACTCCATGTTTAAGTTACTGCATGGATTCAGATTTTTAATACACTGGCTCTTATTTTTATGCAGAAGAGATGAAAAGTATTTTTATCTCAAGGCTTTGGAACTAAATGGCAGATGGCAGTTAACAGAAAGCAGCTTCCCCAGAGAGAGCAGCAGGCACATGTATGCCTGTGTGTACAGGTGATGGCATCTATGTCTGGGTACCAACACCAACTGCCTACAGTCAACCCAAGACCCACTGTCCTCTGTCAATCAATTCACTCCAGAGCTGAGCTGCCTAAACCATCCTGGGCCCAGGCTAGGCACTCAACTTACAGAGTATTAAGAGTTCCTCTTGACAGGCTACTACTCAATTTGCTTCAGCAATTAAAGCCTCAGGAGAGAGTAGTCTGTGTATGGGGACATCCTATGATGTCATTCTATCCAGTGACTTTATCTTGCACCAACTAGGTTAGTTTTGATAAAATTAAGCCTGGTGCCTCACCTCCTTCCATGAATTATATCTATTTCTTGGGGGGGGGGTTTAAGAGATGGACCTAAGAAATATATATACCCATCACAGTTAACTGAATGTGGGGTGTAAAATAAAATCTGCTGAAATAAAGAGTCGATTTAAAAGCGAGATGGCTTTATCGAATATCTACATGACAGCCACCAGCAAAAATGTGACCACTCGGTCTGCCCCTCTGACAGCTCACTTGGCAGCCTGCCCTCGCTCACTCGCTTGCTCGCCATCGTGACTTCATTCTGCCAGGCCGCCAGGCTTCCCTGATGGCTCGGTCCTCTCTGAGGCTCGTGAAAAGGCCAAGCTCTCTCCTGAGGAGTGTCAGGGTCCCAGAGACCACCTCTGTGACACTCCTGCCACCCTGGGAGACTCGGTATCTTCAGTTCCCGCCTGCTCAGGGCCACCCTGATGGTTGTGTCTGTGGTGGTTATCTAATTGTACTGAAATGTGATTTTGATTGTATGTTAATAAATAAAGTTGCCCAGGGGTCAGAGCTATTAGAGCCATAGCAAGAGTGTGGCGGTGGTGGCACACGCCTTTAATCCCATAGATCTCTGTGTGTTCAGGGATACAGCCAGCATTGGAGACATATGCCTTTAAGACCTAGGGGGCTGTACATTCAGACAGTGACGAGGCAGTCATGTGTTTGGGTTTACAACCAATGAGAAGGCAGAACAAAATACTATAAAAAGACGAACAGACAAGATATAGCTTTTTTTCGGGAAGCTGGGACACCGCAGGAGGAAGGGTGAGATTTCAGCTCTGAGCTCTGACCTCTCGGCTTTCTCTTTTACATTGTTTCTGTATTTCTTATTTAATAAGATTGTTGGATACATCAACATGTGTCTGTCTTGACCCTCACTTGGTTTTGTTTGTTTGTTTGTTGTTTTTCTTTAAGAAGGGGGAGAAATGATGATCTTAACTCAGAACAGATATTGAACCTAAAAGTTGAAGACCAATAGCTAAGGAGATGACTCCGTCAGGGAAACGCATGTCTCACAAATCTGAGGACCTACATTCAGTCCCTAGGACCCACATAAGATAGAGCTGACCGTGGCATCTCACACTTACAATGGTGGCTCTGAAGAGGAGAAACGGTGGTCCCCGAGGCTCACCAGCCAAGCAGCCTCATCAACGGGGACAGGACAGGACAGTGAGGGGACCTTGTCTAAAGGAAGAGGAGGAAAGGGTGCAGAGAGGGAGGGAAACAGAGAGAGAAGGCAGACACATATGGAGTGATGCTGGGGGTTGTCTCCTGGCCACCACACATACTCACAACACATATGTATACCTGAGTGCACGCGTGCACGCGCACACACACACACACACACACACACACACACACACACACACACACATTGAAGCCAAGACTACAAAATTCTTACATAAATAAATTCTCATGACCTTGGGTTGGACAATGATGTCTTTCTTTTTTAATTCTGGGTTTACTTATAATGAGACCATGTTGGGATTCGAGAGGGTAAAGCTGGCAGCTTGCAAGGCCTCTTACGCCTCATTCAGATCAGACCATGATTTATTTACATATGACACCAAAATCGGGGTGATAAAAGAAAAAGTGATAAATTGGACTTTATCAAAAATAAAACTTCTCTGCTTCAAAAGCATCATCTAGGAAGCAATAAGATGACTCATAGACCGTGAGAAGACATTGACAACAATATCTGACAAGGGTCTTTCATTCACAGTATGTTATAATAGCAACAGCAACTGTAGAACAAGCCAGTTTTAAATAGGATGGGGGCTTTGAAGTCTTATTTTATTTTCCAGAGAAAGAGTGAATGGTCTAAGAACATGGAAAAACGCTCAACATCATTGTCATCAGAGAAATAAAAACCAAATATCACAATGTGATGTCCCTGCTCAACCACTCGAGTCAAAGGACAGTCTTCAGGGCTGAGAGTGAGGGCTGAGCAGATGTTAAATGGTGTGGCCACTTTGGCAAACAGTTCAGAAGTCTCTCAAAAGACTGAACATGAGGCCGGGCGGTGGTGGCGCACGCCTTTAATCCCAGCACTCGGGAGGCAGAGGCAGGCAGATCTCTGTGAGTTCGAGGCCAGCCTGGTCTCCAAAGCGAGCTCCAGGAAAGGCGCAAAGCTACCCAGAGAAACCCTGCCTCGAAAAAAAAAAAAAAAAAAAAAAAAAGATTGAACATGAATTATTGCATCAGCTTGCAATTCCACTCATAGGCACCCACCCACCGGAAGTAGAAGAGCCCTTGGAGTCACCAAGATTTGTATGCAGAATGCTCAGAGCAGCATTATTCCTAACATTGATGAGTGTGCTGGCACTCAGGCCCGCCCCTTGCGAACCCACCCAGTGTCCTGACAACGTCATATCTCTATCTCCATCTATCCCTCTCTCTCTCTCTTCCCTTTTCCTTCTCCCCAATAAAACTTTCCATGTGGGTGCCGTGTCTGCATGGTATGAGTGACTTTCCACTGTGCCCCCTTGGCCACTGCCCACTGTGTCTGTATGGCATGTCTCCCTCACCCGCCGTGGGGCACCTTGGCTCCACTAGCCAAGGCCGCTTCAATGTTTTACAAAAGAGTGGGTAGAAACAAAGTACAATATGATCAGGTGGTAAAAAGAAATGAAATACTGATAGAAACCGCAACACACTGGGCCTTGAAAACACTGTAGTGAGTGAAGGAAACCAAACCCAAGAGACCACACTTCCATCGATCTGAACCACGGAGAACAGTGAGATCTGAAGAGGCAGGAAGTAGCTTACTGATAGGATCGCCGGTAGCAACCACAAATCTATGGAAATGTACTAAAACCCACTCACTAAATGACTCACTTAAGGGGGTGGATTTTATAACATCTCAATTGGATCCCACTATAGACACCAGGAAAAGAAAAGTGACCTCTCTAATTCCTGCCAGCCCAGTGTCAGGCACGCATACACATCTGGCCCCACAGATGACCCTCAGCCAGCCCACAGTGGCCAACATCTCCTCACCCCACCCTGGCCAGGGCCCCTCCTTTCTCCCCTGTGCATAAAACAGACTAGAAGGACCCTCTGGTAGCAAACATATCCACAGTCGGGTGCGGCTAGCTTTTCTCTCTGCTTCACATGCAACCATCCCAGTTCAGACAGACAGGCAGGCTGACAGGCAGACAGACAGACACAGAGCAGTAGAGAGACATTATTTCAGAACACACTGGGTGTAGACACATTGCTTTTTACCTGGGAAATAACAGAAGGGAAGAAACAAGACATTTCCTTAGACCCCTTCCCCACATTTACTACATTTTCCACTCCTGAATTCTCCTGAGCTAATGTAATACAATCTTGAAAATTTACACCATAATGTGATGGAGAGAGGCTGGCAAGAGCCCTGCGTAGTAAACGGGCAGCCGCGCTAATCGATAACCTACTTTCAAATGAAAAGAGCCTGGCCCAATCCCTCCTCTCCGCCCCGGGGCTGCCAAGCAACCGAGCAGCCGCCTTCTGGGGTGAACACTAATTGGTGCTCTTGAGAAGCCAAGGGCAGTCTCATCCAGGTGACCCATTAGCTAGAAACTACTACAAAAGGAGGCAGAAGGGGTGGGGGGAGATCAGGGTAAAGAGGTTAAACAGCACAAGTGATTTAAAGAGGAGAAAGGCGGCTTAAATTTGTATGTGAAAGAGATAAAGAGAAAAAAAATGAATGCAGAAAAAAAATGGCGGCTGAGGGCTCAGAGATTTCCTTGGGACACTCCTCACAGCTCTGGGGCCTCTCTGGGACCACCAGGGTCTTTCAAAGGCTGGAGTAGAGGAAGATGGAGTGGCCTGCCCCTCATCCCACTGGCCCCCCAGTATAGAATAAGAGCTCTGGGTGGCCCCATTCTGGCCAGAGGCAAGTGTGTGACTGTTCCTGAGGCTTGGCATCTTCCGGAATCTTCACTTGTCATTTCCATGGTGACCACAGGTTCGTGAACGCATATCCACGGCGGGCAGAAAAATTAACTCAGCTCTGCAGGCTGGGTGAGCAGATGTGAGCAGTTTAAAATGTGGTTGCAAATCCTCTCTTCAAGTCCTAGGTCACGTTTGGCAGAGGTCACAGTTTAGGAACTGAAGATCTCAGGGACGGCCACCACACAGAGAACACGAGCTCCAGCTAAGTCTTGCAGTGGAGACTGCCTGGCTTGGCCTTGTCAGTAGCTCTGAAGGACGCTATCTTCCCATTTTACAGAGGTGAAGGCTGATGCGTGGCAGCATGAGGACAGAGCTCCAGCGCGTAGCTGGAAGGGAGCCAGGGTGGGAAGATGGACGGCCCTGGACTCCAATGCCCATCTCCTAGATGCTCACTGAATATTCATCCAGGGAGAGAGAAATAGGAGATTCTCCCACAGTTGGAGCCATAGCTTGGCTCTTGGATGGCTCCCGGAGGCCAGTGTGTTGAAGAACTGGTCTCCAGCCTGTCGCTATTTGGAGGTGGTAGAGCCTTCAGGAGGTACGGCCTAGAGGGAAGAAATCAGGTCACGGGGACATGCCCTAGGAGGAAATATTGAAAACCCAGATTCATATTCTCTCTCTCTCTCTCTCTCTCTCTCTCTCTCTCTCTCTCTCTCTCCTCTTCTCTCTTTCTCTCTCTCTCTCTCTCTCTCTCTCTCTTCTTTCTCTCCCTTTATAGCCACCAAGAGCCGAGCAAGCCACACCACCACATATTTCCACCACAGTGTGCCTCTGCACCACAGTCTCCAAGGCAGTAACAATAGAGTCCACCACACATCACCCGCAATTCCTGAGACTCGAGGCTGAAATCAGCTTTCTACACTGAAGCTGATGCTCTCGGGCATTTTATCACAGTGATGAAGCGCTGACTTCAGAACACAGGCCTTTGAGGACCTGACCTCAGAACAGCTCATAGTCCCAATGGAACCAGGCACATTCCTTTTAAAGGACTGCCCCGGCCCTTGCAGCCTCCCGAAGAAGTATTACCCTCCTCCGATTCTTGCAGCTGCCAGTGATGGCCTCGGGCACAGATCTGGGCCCTGCTTTATGTCCCTCGTTACTGCAGTCCAGGTCCTGGGCCAGGCCCACAAGCCTCCATGTCACCTGCTCCCTGCCTCTGGTCCGGACGCCTTGGCCCACACATGCGACTTTCCAGGTGCCCAGGGTTCACTTCCTCTGTCTCTTCCTGCTGCAGAGCTCCATACCCCCAGCCCTCTGCTGTCCTTGCCACTCCCGTGAAGGGTCGTTTCGGTCTTTCTGACCCCATTTTATCTGCCCACACATGCGCTGCAGCCCACTGTCACACAGACGGGGACTTTCATTTGCACACCTATCACCCTTGTTACTCTACGTCTTGTTTGGTTTCATGTCTGCAGCGTGTAACACACAGATGTGTCCCGGGCTCACCCACACTAGTGTGCGGAAAGGTGACTCCATGAGGTCGCTCAGGTCTCACTCTCTAGCACACTCAACAGGCTGTTCCTGTTTTATTTTAGAACACCTGGGAGCAGGGAGAGGGTGGGGACTTACTTTATAACAGGAGTGGAGTTTCATTTGGGGAAGAGGACAGCATCCTAGGGAGGGATGGTGGATCCGCTCACAGGATGTGACCATGTTTAATGTCACATGACCCCCATGAAGGCTCAGGCCACAGAGCTGTATGCCACCACAGAAAAAAAAGGGCAAAAACTAAAGCTGGGGGATGGCTCAGTCTATAAAATGCTTGATGACCTGAGCTCTATCCCCAGAACGCATCTTTACAAGAAAAAAAAAAAAAAGCTGCCTGTAATCCCAGCTCTGAGGGGAAAGGGGGCAGGGGGTGCTGTGCAGAGGCAGTGGGATCCCAGGCACTTACTGGCTGGCCAGGCTAAGGTAATGTGAGTTCCAGGCCAGTGAGTGATCAAACCAAGAGAGATGTCACCTGAAGAACACTCATGGTTGACCTCTGGTCTACACACACACACACACACACACACACACACACACACACACACACTACACCACACTACACCACACAGCACAACACGGAGAATTAGCATAAATACCACCAGCAGACAAATGCTTAAACATGTAGACCAAGAGCTTGGACAAAACCAAGAAGAAGGTTCTGTAACAATTCAGCCTCTGGACAGTCCAGTTTGAAGACAATCCCAAAGCCATGAGGGAAGCTCCAACCACTCAGGACTCTGTGCTTCTCTACTTGAAATTGTCCTCTAGCTCAGAGCCTGGCCCATCGCGGGTTCCCTGGACATTTCCAGAATGGATCTAGAACAGATGGGGTGAGGTGCTCTCAGCTTGAGAATCGTGAACGACAATATTATTATATTGTACATTATATAATATCGTGAACCACCATAAATATTCAGTCTTGTTTCCTTTCCTTTAGTTTTCTCTCCTGAGACAGGATCTTGCTGTGTAGCCCCGGCGAGGCTTGAACTTACAATCCTCCTGCCTCAGCCTGGAGGAACATTGGGGTGGCAGATGTTAACACCACACCCAGCTTACGCCTTCCTTTTAGAAAAAGCAGTAGCTGAGTCGTGACCCTGTGCTGTTCTCCAGCCAGAGTGTCCCATGGCCTGTACTGTCCCACTCTCAGGGAAGCCAGTCCTGGCCTGGGCCAGGCTCCATGCCACTCCTTCACCTCCCTCCAAACACAAACAAAGAACAGCAACCCCCTCCCCACACCGAGTCTTTCATTTTCTCCGCTGAGATCCCAGGACCTGGGGCCATTAAACTTCTATGGGAAAAACTAGGGCCCCAGAGGCTCAGGAGGGCATTTTCCCCCCCTCTCATTTAAGGGTCATTTTGCTAATCAGAAACAGACCTAAACTGCCAGCTCTATTATCCATCACCAGGGGACGGGGGAAACACACACCCCAAGAAGAGAAAATCTAAACCAAAAGGCACTGGACCTCACCCCTTCATTTCATGAGAAGTGGGGTAAAGAATAGCTCCATTGAGGCTTCACTCACAGACTCAAGGCTGCTGGGAAGTCACCTCACTCCAGGGATCTGCTCTGTGAGCAAGCCTGGTTGGGCCGTTCATCAGTGTGCCACCCTGTACAACTGTCACATGAAACTCGCCTGGCCGAACTTGTGTCCTTCTGAGGTCTGGTGTTGGACAATCCATTCCCATAAAGAGACTTCTAACTAAGACGCCTTGGCAACATTCACCAAGAGATAAGTGCTATCCTAAAAGGAATTAGGGATCAATAAAGATAGTTGTTGTTTTTTTAATAGAGGGAACGGCTGCCCTCAGTGTCTGCACGTAAAAAGCTGATGGCAAATTCCACTCACTATAGCACCAGATGTTAAATGTCATACGGCAGGTCATCTTCAGAAGTAAACCAACTATAAAAATCACAGAAAGAATTACTTGAAAGCCAGAGGCCCCTCTCGTGGCAGCCCATTCGGTCAGCCACATCCCTCCTTCTGAAGCTGAAGCCCCAGACCACAGGAGACACTGGCCCTCCCGTGTCCTAGATGCTTTTATCTTAGGGGCAGGGGTGCTCCCAAGCCTACCCGATAACTTGGGGGAAGCTAAGACATGAGTTACCACCATACCACAGCTCTTGGATCATGCAATGCTTCCTAAACCTGTCATGCCCAGGCTCACTGCCAAGGGCACAATGCCCATGAACCTCCAGGATGCAGACAAAGGCAGGAATCCTGCAATGGACAGCAGGACCACATCTTTCCTGGACATCTATGGTTCCCTTCCATGCTATGATAGTCTACTTAAAAGTTCTAGTGTGATCGCTACAGCCCTGATACCCTCCCTTCCCTGGACAGTGATGCTTTGACAAAGAAATGCCAATATCCACAGGGGAGAACCCTGAGAAACAATATCTCAGAGTAAATATATAAGAGTTAAATAAAGTCATCCTACCTAGCTGTGGATCGTCTCTTCTGACTCTGTACAGAGAAAACTGCCCTTAAGAGCCTTTTTAACAAATGTTAATACAGTAAAGGAGACCTCGGAACTCAGATTACAGTCTCTTGGTTTTGTTTTAATCACGGCTGCTTTGGGCAGCTCTCTACATCTCCGCAAACATTGTATCTAATTTTGTACTTGTTTTGACTCCTTCCTTCCTTCCTTCTTTTCTGTGCTGATATACAACCCATGGCTTCATACACTCCAGCAAAGTGCCCTCTACTGAGTCACAGCACGTAGCTGCTTTATTGACTTGACAGGTTCTCAAGGATCTTGGTCCCTTGACAGGCAAAGCCACCTGCCATATCCACATAAGCAGGCAGCCCTGGATCCACTTTCCTTCCCTCGTCCACATCGCCTATTCTGACCCTCTATGTTCATGAGACCAGCTCACCTGAGCAACCCACCACAACCATGCTCACAGTACGGGAGTCCCAACAGTCTCCCCGGAATGGGGAAGGCTGAACACCCAACCTCAAGATCTGAAAGGAGGTGAGTTTGAACTAAGAGTCTTGTCTCTGACTTGCACTCATGCTTAAAGGTATATAAGAAAGATTTTTTTTATCCTTTCACGAAGGAAAAAAAAGGTCTGCACTTAGCACTGTGCTACAGAAAGGTAAATCCACAGTGTGTCTCCGCATAAAGTAGAGTTTAGCCCTCTCCTAGGAACACATGGCTACAGTATTGATGCCATCGCCAACGTCAACAGAGATGATGCATTTCACAAAAGCATCCTTGGGAACCGAAGCTCCACCCTTGGATCTTCCCATGGCTACCTCTGGCTGCCGCCTCTCCTGGGGGTCACCGTCTTGACTCCTTTCTCTGCCGTGATGCACTGGGGGCTGGAGGCTGCAGCTGTAAAGGGATATGAAGGCCCTCGCTTCCGGGTCGCAGCTCTGCTTTTGGGCTGCCTTGGCAGCAGCATGTGAAAGCAGCCACTGTGCCACCAAACACCAAGCTTAAGACAAAAGCCACTCTTTTAGCTTCTCACCCTGGTGGGAAGGCTCAGCCAGGAATGGGCATGGAGCCCTCAAGGAAACTCCCAATTAGCCACCATCCAGGAAAACAGTTTGAAGGGGCCTTTGCAAAGAAAACATGGTCGAGTTTTCTTGCTTCACCTGGGGCTAGAGCCTTGGATATGTCGCAGGATAGTAAAACTCCTACCTCTATGGTTTGGATTGAAAATACCCCCGTCGATGGGCTCACGTTGTGAATGCTCAGGCCCCAGCTTGTGGCACTATTTTGAAGGCTATGGGGCCTTAAGGGGAGGCAAAGCCTAGCTGATAGAAAGAGGTCACTGGGGTGGACTTGGAAGGTCATCCCCCTAATTCTAGCCTATCTCGCTCTCTCATCCTAGTCTGTCACCTTGTGAAAAGTCTCTCCTACAGGCTCTCACCTCCGTGAGATCTTCTGTGTCTTCCTCAAGTGATGGACTGAGACCATGAGCCCAACTCAGCCTTTCTTAGGCTGCTTCTGCCCAGTGCTGAGTCCACAGCAGCACAAAGACAGCCAACTCCCTGAGAAGTGTCGGACACCCGTGAAAGGCCCAACTCCACAAGTTCACAAAGACTCTTCTCCCAGAAAAGGCGGGCAGGGGTCAATCTGGAGGGCAGGTGGGAACCTTGACCTCTACCCTGGCTCACTCGTAATGCTTATCAAGTGTCCAGAGCCCTGAAGAGCGACCGGATCAAAGGTGACACTGTGTCAATGGTGTTAGATGGAGGAAATGTGTCTTGGCCCGCATTCCTTTTCTTTCTTTGGTCTATTAAAAAAAATTTAAAACAAACCGCTCCATGTCCAGTCCCGATAATCTTTACGGGGGTGTTGGGAGAAACAAAGTAGGGGAGTGGCCACCTCCCTATGGGGTAACCTAGAAACCAGCTGCATAAATACAAGGTGGTATTAACTAATCGGAGCTTTTAAAAGACCCATTTGGTTGAACTCCAAAAAAGTCATATGCACAAAATGTGCTGGCAAATTTGGAAAAGTTTCTCTGCCATTGAACATATTGCTGTCAAGGACCCAAGAGTTTAATAAATCATTTTTTGGAGTTTACAGCAAAATGTGCAATGTAATTACAGCAATGTATTAGTGACTGTTATTCAGGGAGCCATTTAGTGTGCTATGCTCACACAGATTTGTTTGCCAGTTCTTGGGTTTACTCAGGGATGGGGCTGCCTGAGTGAAACCCTACCCACTGCTACAGGCACACACGTAGAAACAGTCACGTGGCACCAAGCCCTGGAGGGCCAGGGTAGCTGGTGGTCCAGGCTGTCCCAGGGCAGATGCAGAGGAAGGAGGTATCTAGCTCTCCCCAGAAAGTAAATGAAACATCAGTGACTAAAACACGAGAATCGGATGGTGTGCAACTCCAGAAACTAAAAGTGTTGATTCAAGGGAACGCCACACCAAGACAGCCCTGTGTGAGAAAGATAAAAGAGGTTCGAGAAGTCCGTGCTCTACTAAGAACATGCCCACGCGTGTTCGGGAGCAGAACCCAGGACACCATTCTCTCTCTCTAATGCCTGTGGGTCAGCTGTCCTGCCGGCTTCATGCTCAGCATTGAGAGACTTGAAGCCAGCTGGGGTAGCCTCCTCTGCCCTCCAGACTCCAAAGAAGTCTGAAGCTTCTAGTGTAAGAGAGGTCTCCTTGCTCTTCCAGACGCCTCACCACCGTCTAGGATGCAATCATGTGTCGCCATATCACCATAGGACATAGACAGCGCAGGGAAAAGGACAGCCATCCCAAGCCTGGCCTGAGGGGTCCGTGTCTACACAGGTAACACTGATGGATACAGTAGGCTGGGCGTTCACGTTCTCCCAAAAGCCATATACAGAAACCAACCATCCCTATCCCTCAGACGATGATATGAAAGCAAAAAGATTAGGTCAAGAGGATGGTGAAGCTCTCTGTCTTAGGAGTCCATTGCTGTGAAGAGACACCATGCCCAAGACAACTCTTCTAGAAGAAAACAACTAACTGGAGACCGGCTTACAGTTTCGGAGGCGTACTCCATTGTCACCGTGTAGAGAACACAGACAGGGTCCTGGAGAAGTAGCTGAGAGCTCCATCTTGATCCAAAAGGAAGAGAGAGTGACATTGGGCCAGGCTTGGGCCTTTGAAAACTCAAAGCCCACCCCACTGACACACTTTCTCCAGCATAACCGTACCGACTCCAACAAGGCCACACCTCCTAAGCCTTCGCAAGAAGCATCACTCCTGATAACTAAGAAGTCAAGTGTATAAGCCTGTGAGGGCCACGGCACTCTCAAAGAGGGAATTCGGGCCCTCACAAAAGAGACTCTAAACTTCACCTTTCCATCACAGCAAAAGACAGAGGAGAAGGCAAATTAACAAGACTGGGAAGCAAGGAGCAGGCAAGGCTCCACCAGCGCCTGGATCTCTCAGGTGGACTGAGAACTGAAAGAAATGAGTGGCCCTGCTCACGGTAAGTCACCCAGGCCACAGATTCCACCGTGCAACCTGAGAAAACTGCCCTGTGCCCACCCCACCACCAACACACGTCTCTGGCTAGTGAGGACACCTTTGCTCTCCGGAATCCCGAGGAGTCCTTCCTGTAAGCCTCCAGTGAACAGCCCTGCATCCCTTTCCTACAAGGGACAAAATGATGGTGCAAGCAGATGGCGGAGCCAAACCAAGACCATGTCCGTGAGTGACCTGTGAAGGATCTCCAGAGAACCAGCCCACAGACACCTGGCTCTGCCATGGAGCAGGGACCCTCCTGCTACTGCAGCTATCGCCTTGGAGACCAAAAGCCCATGTCAACAGACCAGCACTACTGCCCAGGATACCCACCTCTCTAGATGTGCAGCCAGCCACTTCCCCTCACCGGGCAACGGCTTCAGTACCCGGCACTGGGCAGGAATTACTTGTTTTGCCTTTTTTTATCAAAAAATCTTTAGAGAATTCAAATATTCGCAGCGGAATTACTGTCTACCACGTGCACAGAACTCCAAGCAAAGCAGGAAGCTGACAGGTCGCTAGTGACTGGCATGGGTGCAGGTCAGGAGACAGACCCACGTGGGCAGAACGTCAGTAGAAACAGAGTCTGTGGTAACTACTGTGGAGACTCAGAAGCACATGGCTGTGCAAGCCTCCTAACCTTCCATCAAGCTGTGGTCTCCTTCCCGACCACCACAAAGGGCATGACCGGAATCACTAGAAACTACAAGCACCCTATAAAAAGATCAATGGACCTCAACTCCCCACACAAAGCCCACAACCTCTGTTTCTCTCCCCCCAGTGGGTGCCCCATACAGGAAGCAGAAGGCCCCCAATCAGGCATATTAAAACCAGTCCTTTGTACTGAGTTTTACCACCCCGGCTACACACACACAAACACACATACAACGCTCATAAAGCCATCAGTGGCCAACCTGCAGCTGCCACCGGCTTCCTCCTTCAGCCTGTGCGACAGCCGTCCTCGGATGAATGAATGCACCTTTAACTGCATGGCTCACTTCATTAGATGCCTTGACCTCCAATAAAAGCTTCAGCCTTACAATATCTGAAACCTGAGACAGGATGTCCACTGAGTCATCAGATTCTGTGCTCCATCCAGGGCTCTGAAAGCACACACACACACACACACACATCCACACACACCACACACACATCCACACCCATACCACATACACCACACACACACACACACACACACACACACACAGACCTATACACACACAACTACACACACACACACATCTCACATCCATACCACATACACCATATACACATCCACATACACCACACACATATCCACACCCATACCACACACCACACACACACATCTATACATGCACAACTACACACACACACACACATCCACACACACCACACACACATCTACACCCATACCACATACACCACACACACACACACACAGACCTATACACACACACCTACACACACACACACACATCTCACATCCATACCAAATACACCATATACACATCCACATACACCACACACATATCCACACCCATACCACACACCACACACACACACATCTATACATGCACAACTACACACACACACCCCACATCCACACCACATACACTACCACCATCCAAATAGACAATATTCTTATCTCCCATCCATACCACATACATCACAGAAACACACAGACACCTCACATATATACCACTTATGCCACACACACATCTCACATATATTACATACGACACACACACACATCTCATATACACAACCATGTACACATATACAACAAACACATACATGAGACACGGACATACCAAATGTGGATACATAGGCACACACACCACACCCAAGCACACACCCCTCATATAGCCTGCCACAAAGCATCCTGGAAGTTGCAGACCTATTTGCATCAATAAATTTAGGGGCAAAAGATAAGGGAGTAATTCCGAGTCTGGCAGCTAGGGGCAGTCAGCAAAAGGTATGAGGAGGGTCATAAGAAGTTAGGAAAAGAGTCCCAGGGAGCAGGTCGTTTATAGAGACATCCCGGGCTAGTAACAAAGGAGAAAAATCAAATCCATAGTAAGCTGGCCCAGCAGGCGGCTGTCCCCTCCCCAGATACGTCAAGGGTGTCGGGAAGCCTCAAGGCAGGCCCTGGGTGTGCAGGATGCATACGCTGGTCTAAATGATGGTGGGGTGTCTAGACATTCAGAGATTCCAGCTAAAGAAGGGAAATCAAAGGGTGGGGAAGTCCTGAGCAAAAGCACAATTCAATGATGATGCTAATGTTTGGAGTTCTTGAGTTCAGCCCTGAATGACCAAGAAAGAAAGAAAAAAAAAAAAAAACTTCTCCCAAATGATAAGCGGCCCTTTCACAGTCCCGAAGGCCATACTTTCACTCAGATAACCCGTACCAAATTGATCTCTTAAAATCAACTATCATTTTGTTTGTCTAAGTTTATTTTGTTTACAAACACAGAGGACATAGCAAATAGCTTTATTAAAACGCAGGAGAATCAAGTACAACAGCTCAGTTCTGTAATCCGAGGCAGGAGGATCACCAGGCCTGACTACATAGCAAGTTCTGGGCCAGTCAGGGCTACATAGCAAGACCCTGGGGTGGGGTGGGGGGCTGGTAGGTGAGACCAGGGTAGGGACAAGTTAAGTGGTACTCAGCAGATATGAGGCCCTGGGTTCCACGCCCAGCACCGAAAGAAACAGGAGAACCGTACCAGCCTACGGGCACCTTCACCAATGGCAACCACTGGGCCTGAGTCCCACAGCATGGCAGCCCGCCAAGCAGTCTTAGGCTCTTGGCTCAGCTAATACTCCATCTAAGATTGTGTCAAGCCTATCCTCTGGAATGTAAGGGCCAGCATGGACTTCATAAAGTCTGGGGGCCTCTCTCCTGGCTTACAGGCTCATGGACTTCGGAGAGAATACTGCTGACTCCCCTCCTCAGTCTATGGGAGAAACTGGCCCAACATTTAGAGGTCCTGGATTTGATGCCCAACACCAAAAGAGAGAGAAAGGAGGAGGAGGAAAAAAGCAAAGAAAAGAGAGGAGGGAGGGTATGGGAGCTCGAGAGACAGAGAGTTACCGAACTTTCCTAAGATCCCAAAGCTAACTTTGCTGGAGGCCACACTGTACCTCGGTCCCCAGACAGTCCAGTTCACCTAACTATTTGGGATTGTACCAACCTCTCAACCTCTGGTACTTACACAACTCCCTCCAAATGCACAACTGAGCCAGCAAATTATTTTTCTTGAACAGTGGTGATTGGTAGTGGGTCCCCCAAATTCCACAGTTTGTTCTCTGAATAACCTGTTCGCTCAATAGCCCAACAGCTCTTGGCCACAGCTCTTCTCACTTTTGGCTTCTTGTCACTTAGTGAAGAGGTCTCCCATTGCATGGAGTCAGGCGAGGGAAGAACTATCCACCTCAAAAGCTAACACTAGAAATAAGTGGACAGTACTGCTTAGGAATGCGAGGCTGCAGCTCGGCAGTGGCCGGGCACACCTTTAATCTCAGTTCTCAGGAGGCAGAGGCAGGCGGATCTCTGTGAGTTCAAGGCCAGCCTGGTCTACAGAGTGAGTTCCAGGACAGCCAGGGCTACACAGAGAAACCCTGTCTCGAAAACCCCCCAAAAAAGAAATGCATAGCTGCTCATCACTGCTGATTAAAATCTCTCTCTCTCTCTCTCTCTCTCTCTCTCTCTCTCTCTCTCTCTTCTCTCTCTCTCTCTCTCTCTCTCTCTCTCTCTCTCTCTCTCACACACACACACACACACACACACACACACACACACACACACACCTCAACACCCTAAGCTACTGCGTTAGCCTAGGGGGAAAAAATTCTTCCATTAAGCAATTACAAATCACAGACATCACTCAAATGAGATGAAAGAATCATTAAACTAAAATCTATATTTTGAAAAGCAGGTTTCAGCTTTGTTATTCGCAGCTCATGGTTTCAAACAAAATAACTTAAAAACAGAAATGTGTGTGTGTGTGTGTGTGTGTGTGTGAGAGAGAGAGAGAGAGAGAGAGAGAGAGAGAGAGAGAGAGAGAGAGAGAGTGAGAGAGAGAACCATCAAAGACCTGAGAAGCATGCTCTGTGGGGAGCCACGGTACTGATCAGCAATCGGGAATGATGAATGACAATTGCAGGAACGGCACCCTAGTCTGTGGCATGCTAGACACCCTCAGATACAGTCCAGGCAGACTCTAGCTCTGCCCAGAGCCTCCCAGTCTGTGACGTTCGGAGCATGCCCTCCCTTTACATTAGGGTTTACAAGCACCCCGCCTTCCTTGTCCACTCTGACTCACAGCTGCCACCAGGGCAGAAAATGGTGCCAAGGGGGGAGGGCACCGTCTCTATTTCCAGCCGTCTTCACAGGGTCTGGCTGGAATCAATGAGACAGAATCAGCAAAGTAGAACTGCAAAGAACACTGTCCGAGAAAGATAAAACTGGATTGGAAAGCAGATAAGCCCAGTTCTTGGTGCCACGCAGATCTGCACATGGCGTGCACAGCCACTGAAGGAAATCAGTTCTCCTTTATTCACCAGGGCCTGAAATGCCACTCTTGTGCTGCCCCCCGGGGGGCTCAGAGCTGGGGGCTCTCAAGGAAGGGATTTCCATCTGTGACAAAGATTCCCAATCCATATTCATGGCAACTGGGCTAAAAGGAGTGGCCACCTTCATCAACCTGAAGCGTTCTGGGAGATAGACACCTCCAGAATGATGAATACGTATGAGCAGCGTTATTGACTTGGAGATGAAGAAATGGAAAAGGAGATGAATGGCTCCATTTTCTCCAATGCTGTCTCTTTTCTCCATTTTGGTGTCAGGCCATTATCAACAGAAGGGAAGGAGGGATGGATAGTGGAAGGAAATTGGTTTTCACCGAGTTCAACTCTTCCTGGAAAGTCATTGGTATAACAACATCAAGTAATGGTACAACATTATCTCACAATCACTCACCCCTCACTACAACCTGAACGGCAGCATCCTACCAATACACTATTGGACGGAGAACTACCAAGTTCAAAAAACAAAAACAAAAAACCAGCTTTCTCCTGGTCACAACCAAGTAAGCCTGGTTTTGTACCAAACCTACTGATCCCAGGTCTTCATTTTAATGTATAAAAGCATCAGGAATGGCACCCCTCAAAACCTCACAGTGGAGTTGCCTCAGACAGTGCCAGCTCTGCATCTGCTATTAGACACATTGACAACCTTTTTCCAAGACGCCAGAAACTCTTCAAGCCAAGATTTCCAATCACCTCCTCATGGCCAACTCCATGGACCCTTCAGGTGCCTCTAGATTCCTTCAAGGTTCTGGGCTTACCGTCATCCTGGTCCCCAAAACCCCTACTGTTTGGTTTCCATGATGCCATATGTTCTCCCATCTTGTTTTT
Source organism: Peromyscus leucopus (assembly GCF_004664715.2). NCBI lineage: Eukaryota > Metazoa > Chordata > Mammalia > Rodentia > Cricetidae > Peromyscus > Peromyscus leucopus. The sequence continues at coordinate 20,664,758 of NC_051076.1, forward strand.
TGGGTTTGTTTGTTTGTTTGTTTGTTTTGGCTCCCTCTTTTCTGACCTGGTCTGTTTTCTTGATCCCTTGGGCTTCCTGTCCACTCAGTACCAATGCTTACGTTTCATGCTCAATTTGCTCATATGTCTCACATCCATGATGGTCATACCATCTGTGCATTCCACCACCTTCTTCATGGTGACAGCTCCCAGATCCATGCCTCCACCTCCAAACCCATACTAGAGGCCCCAGCTGGACCCACTGGACCATTGACTCTCAAGCTCTGAAGAACTCAAACTAATTCTGTTGCACATAGCCATTTCCACCCCCATTAGCAAAATCTCTATGCCTGTATTCTCCATCTGATGAACAGAGAATGAACATTTCCTGTCCCTTCTATCAGCACCCCTCCATCATGGATTTCTACATAGTATCTGTCAGCTCCTTCCTAACATTTCATTTATATTGCTATCACTTCAATTCAGCCTACATGATGTCACTCACACCACTGTGAGGGATCCCCTAATGGGACTCCAGGACACTGTCTCAATCCACCCTCTCACAGTACACAACTGATATTTCAATCCTCTCCTGGACACCTTCTAATGACTGCCCCCGCCTACAGAGAAAGTCCCGACTCTTTTTCTCACAAGGGCCCCTATTCCCTCCCTAACACTTCCCCAGCCTGTTACACACACACACACACACACACACACACACACACACACACACACACACACAGAGTGATAGGGTAACAATGCATCACTTAAGTTCTCCAGTGTACTTGGCATGCACAATCTCCTCGCGTCCTTTCCTCTACCTAGAACATCTCTGCTTCAGTATGTTCATATCTAGCTCACCTTCCTAAAGTCATTTCCACCCCCTTCCCCTAAGCTCCCTGTATAATTCAGGTTCTGCTCTTGATACGCTACAGTGTGACTCTCATGGTGTCTGTCATCTAACAGCACACTGTGTATTGCTCCAGGCAGGAATTTTAATATTTTTCATGTTTTATTTATAATGTGCTATGATACTGTACTGGTACATGAATAAGAATCAGAACTGACTATTGGTATATGCATATCAAAGAAAAACAATAAATAATATATTATCAAATTGAATCCGGCAGCATTTTTTTTAATGCACTATGACTAAATAGACTTTATAACAGGAATTCAAGGACAGCTCATCACTAAGAAATCAATGATGATAATTTGCATTAAATGTACTTGGCAGATTATGACACCTATTCCTTAGTTTAAAAAAAAAAATGCAGCGGGGCTGGAGAGATGGCTCAGAGGTTAAGAGCACTGACTGCTCTTCCAGAGGTCCTGAGTTCAATTCCCAGCAACCACATGGTGGCTCACAACCATCTGTAACGAGATCTGATGCCCTCTTCTGGCCTGCAGTCATATATGCTGTATACATAATAAATAAATAAAAATCTTTTAAAAAAAATGCAGTGGAGTTAGGGAGATGGCTCAGTCAGTAGGATGCTGCCACACAAGCACACCCACAGAGCTGAGTTTGATCCCAACACCCATGTAAACATCCAGGCCCAGTGGCCTGGGCCTGCAATCCCAGGCCTGGGGAGGCAGAGGCAGAAGGGTCCTGGGGTTTGCTAGCCAATGTCAGTCGAGAACTGCTAAGCTTTGGATAGAAAGACCCTGGCTCAAAAATTAAGTAGAAGGGAGGTTAAGGAAGACACCAAACACTGACCTCTGACCCTCAACCACACCCACACACGGACACAACACAAAGCAAATAAAATGGGAACTACTGAATACGTTTCCTTGTAAAGTGCTGAGGTTATAGAGTAGTTATATAGTAGTTAGTGTTTAGCTCTCTGGCCCATTGGGTAATCTTCTGGGTGTATAATGAACAGTATAGATCAATTTTATGTTTTCCTAAATAGCCATCCATGCAGTTGTCCCCAAACTTTTATCAAAACACCTATTGTCCTACCACTGATTTAAGATGCCACTACTATAATAAACCAAATTTTCAGTTGTACTTGGGTCTTTTCCTGGACTTTATATTGTATATTTTTCTGTTTCCTATGTACCAATTCTACACTGTTTTTATTATTATTATAAGAAGAAGAAGAAGAAGAAGAAAGAGAAGGAGAAGAAGAAGAAGAAGAAGAAGAAGAAGAAGAAGAAGAAGAAGAAGAAGAAGAAGAAGAAGAAGAAGAAGAAAGAGAAGAAGAAGAAAGCTTGGCAATGTGTCTTACTGTTTGGTAGGGGTAGTCCTTAGCTACATAGTGGGTTCAAGACTGACCTGGGCTGCATGAAGCACTTTTTCAAAAACAAAAAGAATAAAAATTAGCCAGGCGGTGGTGGCGCACACCTTTGACCCCAGCACTTGGGAGGCAGAGCCAGGTGGATCTCTGTGAGTTTGAGGCCAGCCTGGTCTACAGAGTGAGATCCACATGGAGAAACCCTGTCTCAAAAAAAACTAAATAAATAAATAAATAAATAGAATTCCCGTGTGATAGATGCCTTTCTACTCCGGATTTAAAGGCCATTTTTCTCCAGAGGGGTTCTGGAGAAGGTCCAAAGACAACAGCCCAATACAAACTGACATGATATTTTGATAAATATTCCGAACGTAACTCAGGAACACAAATGTATCCCACGCTTTGGCATCTCTACCAGTGCACATAAAGATGGGCTCCTTCAACTGGTGCCCAGCAAAGAGAAAGATCACCTGAGCGCTCATTCCACATGGTCCTCCTAGACCCAATGGTTCCACTCAATATGTTATAAGGAAAGGAAGGGTGTCTAGGAGCAGACAGGGGTGAAATGATACCGAAAACGGATAGGAGAGCCTACATCCCTAGCTGGCTTGGAATCGTGGAGCATCAGAGTGAGCGGCAGGGAAGGCTGGCGCTCCACATATGTGGCCCTGAGTGTCCAGCTCTAGGCTCCTTTTCTTGGGTCAGGATGGAGCCTCGGCAGATCAACAGGGTGAAGGTAGACAGAGGGGTTACTTCTCCAAGTACTACAACATAACTTCTCCAGGCCCATGATGCCCCAACTCAAATAGTTCCTCAGGATCTCGACAGCGTTGTGGATTTGCATCTTCCTGGTCCCTGAGGACAAAGTTGCCATCTGAAAGCCCAGAAAACTTCAACATTCTCAAGCAGCAACCCCTCACTTGTTATTCTAACAGTGACCCTCAAGGGCTGGAGAGGGAAAGGGAGCTCGAATTCCCCTATTCTCTGTGGTGTGTGTGTGTGTGTGTGTGTGTGTGTGTGTGTGTGTGTAACTAAAATCGCCACAATAAGCACCTATAACTCCAAGACAAAGAAATCACACACATCTTTATTTTGCTATATGAGACTGTCTGTCTGTAATCTCAGCACAGTGCTCGGCACACAGAGACAATAACTGTCCGTCATTCATCATGGCTCTTGCCCGTCATGTTATTAGCCGATTGTCCAGCACAATCCGAAGACCTAACGAACTGATATGACCTCAATCTTAATTGACCTAACCATTCCAAACACTGCCAAACTACTAGCCTCAGCCATTTAAAAAGAAAATCACATTTCTAATGCGATCATCTTGTCCATCAGGAGTGGGTAAGAAATGATTACCAATCAGGGAATTTTTCAAACAATTTAAATCACTGCAAAAACTGACCATGCTGGTTCCACACTTAAAAGTCTGGCAAAACGAAATGTAGTTGAGGAAGAAATCACCACTCATCTGTCTCCTGGGAACATTTTTATAAACCCTGGAGATGGCCCAGAGGTCTTAAATGATAAATGCTGTAGGATATTTTTCATTACTGCCGTTATGTTCTTTTATTTCAAAGAGCCAGAGGATGAGGAGGGGCGTTGTGACATACTCTCTTCCAGAGATGGCATGACTGTCACAATCATGGACTCACAGCAGCTGTGGTTACCTGCACAAGACCTACACAAGATCAAGACACTCGAACTTCAGGCATCAGCTGGGGTAGATGATCTCGGGGCTCCCGAGCCCCCCCCCCCATACTGAGCAGCTGCTGGCAGTGGATGGCTGCTGGGGAAGGGCAAATCAGTCTTTGCTTTCTTTCGAGACTGTGGTCACTGGTAGATTTCCAGTGCTCTGTTGGATGGCTACACCCATGCACATGTGGTCGACACTGACCGAACTTAGTGGATGTCAAAAAACAAGAGGACATGAATTTGGGATGGGATTATGTCGGGGGAGGGGAGGGAAGGAGCTGAAGGGTAATGGGAGGTAGATAAGATCATATTTCACTGTATACATGTTTGAAAATAAGAAAAAAGAACTGCATGTATGTATGCACCATTTACATGCCTTGTGCCTACAGAGGCCAGAAGAGGGTTGGAGTCCCTGGAACTGGAGTTAGAGAAGGTTGTGAGCCATCATGAGGGTGCTGGGAATTGAACCCCCATCCTCTTAAATGCTGAGCCATCTCTCCAGCCCCCAGTAGGGAAACATGTTTAAAATACTTTCAAAATGAAAAATTTTCTAAAGATGCTTTTTAAAGATGTGTTCTTAGAGTAAGAGAGTTTTGGCCGGAATTCCTTCATAATTAGTAAATATTTTAAATGTAAGTTCTATTTTATCTATACATTATACTACCACAGCGTTTGGGTGGACTTTTGAATAGAGTTATTTTTCATACTCCTTCCTCTTTTGGAACTGGTAAAATACAGAAATATTTATTTATATCTCCCCAAGTCTAGACTTCCATGGGCTCTGGCTATTTCAAGCCCACGTTTGGTGTTTTTAACCCTAGCACTCACATTCTTTTCTTTCATCTCTGTGATTTCCAGCCACCCTTCTCAGGGCGTCTGGCTAATCTTGCTGATATTTCTGGGGCATAGATGGACTCAGAATATGTGACTGAGGAAAAAAAAAAAAGTCAGATAGGACCATAGCTCTGGACCTTCCTTTTACCTAAAAGGAGATTTTCTTTTATTGGTATGGAAATGAGCAGATGTCGGATAACCTTCGCCCAACCTGGAGCATTCACGCTTACTCCAGGGAATTTCTTCAGGCTGGTGTTTCGTGGGCTTTCCACAGTCGATTCAAAAGTTCCGTCACAGCTATCAGAATGATCTAGGTTAGCTCAAAAAAAGGGAGAGATTCATTCCTTGGCCCGTCTTTCTGGCTCAATGCCTTGCCTGTCTATACAACAGGAAAAGCACACTCATCACCACTCAGGAAATGTTTTATATTTACACAGTGAAACGCGACAGTGAGGGAGCGAACAGTCCTCACTTGAAGTCCCAACACGTTCCCACAACCCCACTCTCTTGTTTTACCCGACCACTTCCACTTAAGCAACAACGCTAAAAGAGAAAGGATATAAACTGGCAAGCATTTTCCTCCTGAGGTAATAAAAGTCAGTCAGAAGGCTTTACGACCTGACACCAGGAACACACATCTCCTTGCCCAGGTAAGTTGCTACGGAGAAAAGGAATTCAGAGCAGAGTTGTCGCTACCAGGGTCTTGAAATAACCAGCAACCATCTGTTTGATGGCTGAATCTGCCTCTGCTCTTGATCTCCTCTCTAAAAATTCAAATGGCTACCCATCACCATCCTCTCTGCACTTCTTGTCTCTGTCAACACTACCACTGACCCGGTTACCCAGCAACATCCATGCCGCATAATGGTCTACCCTGAGCCCGGTCCTCCAGTGGCCACACAACTGGTCTGCCCTGAAGCCCTGTCTTCTAATGGCCACATAACTGAGCTACACTGGAACCCAGTCCTCCAGTGGCCACACAACTCTCAGGAATGCTCAGACTCAGGTGGTAACTCCTGCAGCACCCCAGCCAATCTTCAATATGGAGGGGGTGGCAATCAGATGTCCCTGCAGAGACTGTCCAACACTTCATCACTTCTCCTCACCCAGCTGTCCTCAAAATCAACTGAGGGGAACTCAATGGAGCTTGCTACCTGAAAGTGGGCACAGGGAGGAAAGGCACGAGACAGCGCAGTGACGAGGAAGGGAACACATCAAATAAAAACCTGAACATGGGCAGCACCTTTCAACCAAAACCTCAAGTTCTACACACCGTAAATCTCAAGGATATTCTCCCACAGATGCATGTCAACCTTATATCTTTCTCTGAAGAATGGAGGCACTTTTCAAACCTTGCCTAGTGGCATCCAACAATCTGAATCATGGTTTTTTCACTGCTATGTTAATAGGAAAATCAAAAATAAGATGAAATCGTAAAGAATTAATGAAAAATACTGCATTGAAAAAATGAGAAAACTGACTCACTAATATTGCAAAATAAATTAGTGGTGCAAAATAAATTAGTGGTGCAAAAAGAACCATAACCAAATCCATCCTGAAGTAACAGGTTTCAGGGCATGCTCTTCTAGCTTTGACTTTGGAGTGACTATGTAGAAGGCTTTTCATACCACCCAATACAGTTTAATACTCTATTTGAGAAAATATTCCCCAAATACAGTTAAGCATCTTAAGTGAATTACAAAGATGATTTTTACTAATTATCCCTCAAAACCAAGTCTTTATCTTCCCAGACTCTTGTTCTCCAGGGCGAATTACATGTTGGAGGTCACAATGACATCCCTTGTTCTACTGAAACTTAACCCCTTCAGTGCCTGCAGGGTGGAGGTCCACAGTTTGCTCATAAATCCAGCACTGAGAAGAAATGCCTTGTCTCCGCTGGACAGGGCCCACCATGCAGAGGGTACCAGAGAACACAGCATTTGTTTGATTAAAATGCTGCACAGATGTTACAGAAATTGCATCTAATTAGAGGGTGACGGTGCCTAACATATATGCACATCCCTAAAGTTATCATTCTCAAACACAATCAGCGGTGAGTTGATATTAAGGCTCCATAGCTCGTAGCTCACTTACTAGCAATGAGCTAGCCCCAAAGCATTCTTATCCCTGGCTAAGGCCTGCAAGCGCCCTTGTACCCAATGCCATCTGTGTCTTGATGCCACTCAGGCAACTGTATATGATGTTCAAATGTGCACTCAGTCAGTGACTCGCGGCTTTCCTCTTGATGCCCCTGGATCAGTAGAGCGCTAATGCTTGGCACATCCAATACTGCATCTGGAGCCATCACCTCCCTCTAATAGGATCAGTTTCTCAGTATCACTTTTATTTCAGCCAGTAAATAAAATCAGCGCATATATGGCACTGCCTCTTAAGCAGTGTGAAATGAATTTTTCACGTGGCTTCAACGAAAACAAAGGCCGAGTCTATCGCACACACAGCCCCATAAATCACCAAGCATGCAGTTAAGCGTCAACCTTTGTTTCTTCCTGTCCCCGTTACTTCACCCCTTCTCCTTTTCAGGATAGGAGCTTCTTTACTTTTGCACAGTCCAAACATCAACACAAAGAACCCCTCATGAGCATGCAACCTCAAGAATGTTCTGAGATAATTTTGGTGGCCTGCGACTTATTAGGATTACAAATGCCAGGCCCCGTCACCTCCAGCACAGAATCTCTCAAATCTACGCCACGTTGCCAAGTCTCTTTCACCCCGCTCTACACTCCGTTCTTAGCAACACTCAACGCGGATGCGAATAAACATGGACGGAGGGCCCATCAGAAGATGAGCTCCGTGTGGACAAGGATGGCCTCCACATGGACCGGCTGTCTTCAGGGCTGTACTTTGAAGTGGGCGGGAAATCAAGGAATATTGGTGGGAAAAAAAAAAATCAGCAAATAAGTCTGTGGGTGGGGAAAGGTGTTAAATCTGGGCAGTGTAGTGGGGTGTCCTGGAAGATTAATGGTTGACCTACAAAAATGCCAAACTGACAATAACCCAGAGTTAATTATTCTTGAGATAACTTCTAGATTTATAAAACCAATTCTCCTGGCGGTGATTTTTTCACATTCTAGATTTTACAACAGTCTGTGGGTGTCTGTGTAATTGAACCCTGGTATAGAAAACATCCATGTGTGTGCATGGATAAGCAGACGAGGCAAGCAGATGTGGTTACTCCTAAGCGCCGCTATTCGGAATCACAATATTTCATTTCAAAAGTCACACACACACACACACACACACACAAAAACCCACAGAAAATGCCATTGAGCAGTGTTGGCAGCCTTCACAGCAATCCGCTGTTTTCTTGTTTCTCTCTAACCACTGATAAAAACTCTTTGAAGTGGAAGAGTAAATATTATCATGTGATAGTACTTGGACCCAACTGTGCAAATACAACTGCTTTGTGTTCCGCTCTGGGGGCTCCTGGCCGGCCACACCACGCAGACAGGGTTGCTATGGAGGAACCAATGCGCTTATTAAATAAGCCCACGCGCAGGTCAGGATACATCTTGGCGCTTACAGTGAGCCCCACCTCTTAATCCTCCTCCCGTAGACACATGGAGTGTTCAGGGAGAAATGCTGGCTTTGGAAAATGTGTTTCTGTGGTGCTTGGGAGGTAGGGCCACCACAAATAAGCCATGGGAACCCTCAACTGCCAGCAGCTGACTGTTGCTGCCTGCCCCTTTTGGCATGCTACTGCAGGATCGCCGGGCAGGAGGGGAGAAAACAGCGAGGCAAACCCTCTGGGGGCATTCCCCTGCGCCGCCAGGCCGGTTGCAGAGCTAGGGGCCTCACACCCAGGCACCCCGAGGCAGCATCTTAGGGTTGGGGCGCAGCTCCCCGCAAAGCACCCCTCAGTGGCTCACCTTTCCCGGGAGGGGTCCCGGCAGCAGCAGCTTGAGAGCCTGCCTCTTCAGCTCCACCAAGCGGGCATTGCAGTTCTCGCACCAGACGCCGCGGTCCGAGCCGGGGGAGGAGCCGCCGCCGCTGCCCGAGCCCGGGGATCCCGTGCCGAAGCCCGGCGAGCCGCCCAGGGAGCCCGGCGAGCTGGTACCGATGCCCGGAGATGCGGGGCCCGGAGAGCCAGTGAAGGAGCTCGGGGACGAGGTGCCCGAGCCCGGGGACGGGGTACCCGACGAGCCGAGCGCAGAACCCGCGCCCTCGGGGGTGGGCCGGCTCCCTGAGCGAGACTCCTCGTATGCCTTGCGGTACCAGCTCTCGGGGGAGAAGGGCGCGGCGGGCTTGGTGGGAGAGCACACTTCATTCACCTGCCGGAGAGACACGCAGCGTCAGGCCCTGCGGGGCCACCGGTCCCCGAGCTGAGCCTGGAGGGCTGGGGGCAGCCGTCCTGCCCGCACTGCTGCGAACCTGCCCTCCGTCTGGCTCCATCCCTCAAGTGACCTGGCCTTAAACGAGTCGTGTCCCACCCACCCTCGCCAGGGTGACGGCGCGCAGGTCCCCCTCCATTCCTCCTGCAGTCGGCAGAAAGGCTTGGGAGGTTTGGGTGTCCTTCGGGCTTCTGCGAGAACACCCAGAAATCCAAAGCCCCGCTCTTTCAAACCCGGTACCCACCCCCCAGCAAGAACCTAGCTACACACAGGGTCCTGGAACACCATATCCAAGGGGTGGGTGATTGTGACTTCTGGGTATTGACTCATTCGGGTACAGCCCTCCGGGTCCCGCAGGTAAATGAAAGGGGCTCCCGTTCCCGGGCAGAGAGCCGAGGGAACCGCAGAGGAATTCCTGGGAAACGCTCCCCTTCGGTTTAACTCTGCCTCCAAGTCCCGGAATACTGCAAAAGTTAAGGGTGCGGGAAAAGGGAGGAACCGAGGACCGAAGACATTCCGGGAGCCAGGCGAGCTGCAGACCCGCCTCCACGCACGCACGGCCCCGCCGCTCGTGGAGACGCCGGTGCTCCCGAGAGCTGGGGGGCCACGAGCCCGCCGCCGGTTCCCAGGTAGCGGAGGACACCCGCCCCGATAGGTCCCCGGGAACGCATCTCCGCGTGGACGCCGCCACAACTTACCCCGTATTTCTTGCCCCTGGTGGAGACCGCAAGCCTCTCTTTATTTCCAGCTACCGAATTCATGGTGGCTCTTCCAGAGGAAAGGGTCTAAATGTTCCCACAACGCTACATCCAAAAGGTCTGCCAACCCAGAAGGCGTCCCCCCTCGTGGTAGGGGTTGGTCCTCAAGTCAAGAATTCTTAATGGGGGGGGGGGGGTTGGGAAGAAGGCAAGCAAATGGACCCCAGAAGTGATAGCACCAATTTGCAGGGAGGGTTGAAGCGGCTGGTGGCTCTCAAATAATGGGTTTCCTCATCTCTCTGCCTCCTCTAGCCACGCGCCCTCTCTCCGCCGTCACATCCAGATCGCTGGCATTTTCCTCCGCCGGGCCAGCGCGTTCTCCTCCAGCGGAGCCGAGAGGGAGGAGGACGGCGAGGGCGCTGGGCGGCTGCAGGGAAGGTGGGCGAGCCCTCGCCGAGCCGAGCCGGCGGTGGGAACTTGCCTCCTTCCCCCGAGCTCGCTAACTGAGTTCAAAGAAATTCTCCCAAAATATAAGGATCCAGACTCGGGGAGGAGCCTCGGCGTGTCGCCGAGCCAATATGCGCCGGCCCGTTTTCTCCTGACAGTTGCGCGCAGGGCAGGGAGAGGGCGGCTGTGCGCCGGCGGCGGCGAGCAGCTCGGGGTCAGGACGCGCGTGTGCGCCCGGGTGCAGCGCGGAGCCTAGGGAACGGCGACCCCGCCACCTCGGAGCCCGCCCGGCCGCCGCCGCCGCCGCCGCCTCGCCCGCCGCGATCCATTTACGGCGCGGCGCTCGGGCCTGGCATCGCCAGGCGCAGCCGGGGCGGGGGTGGGGTCGTAAATCTGGCTCCGGGCGGGGAAGTTGCTGGCGAGGGGCCCGCGGCCGGGGGCTCCGGGGCTACCCGCGGTGCGAGCCTGCAGCTCCAAGCCGGCCGAGCTGCGCGGAAACGCGGCGCCCGGGCCTCCCGGCCCCCCGGGAGCTCGTCTCTTCCTGGCAAGGCGTGCAGGTCTGCCTTTGAAACGCCGTGCAAACGGATTGAGTCACAAACAAGTCCGCAAACAGGCCGGGGCCAACCCCCCGCCCTTTGTTCTCCCAGACCTGCCTGGCAAACCTTTCCTTGAATCGCCCTCTCAGCCCCAGCCGGCTAAGGGGTCCTTCTCCCCCGGACCCCCGGCCTGAGCACCGGGGAGCCTTCAGCCCCCGCCCTCCCTCCGGCCCAAGCCCCTGTTAGTGATGGGGAAACCTCCCGAGACAGGCACAGGTGAGCCAGGGACCCAGCGCGCAGCTGCCGGGCTGGGGAAACTGAGGGATTGGCCGCGCCGCACACGCGCGCGCGGAGGACTGCGCGGGCCTGGAGAGGGGGGTGTGGCGCGAGCTGGCCCTGGCTTCCGGGCCGGGATCAGTCCCCTCGGCCCCTTGCGCGTTTGCCTGTGAGCACCCGGACCTGTGAGATCTCCAGAGCACCCCAGCTGTCGCCCTCTGTCTGATTCCCGTCCCCCACCCCCACCTCGCGCAGAGCCCCGGAGCTCAGGAAGCCGGTGTACGCCGGGCTCCACACGTGGCTGCTCCGGGGTGTCATTTTTCATTTCCCGGGAGGACATTTCTTCTGGTGAGCCGGCAGGTCTATTTTGTTGTGACCTTTAATTAACACCCCGCGAGACGCCTCCTGCAGGACCAGCCGGGCGCGGAGATCACGTGTGGTGTAATGGCATCTCGGCACCCCGGAAAGACCTGGCCTTGGGCTAGGCGGGGACAGGGAGACATTTCGGGCTTTCCTAGCCGCTGTCTTCCTTCTGACACATGGATAAGCAAGGAGGGGGGACAGAAGACAACAACTGGGGTGCTGGAATCCTGGGGCAACGCCCCCCATCTTGTCTTCCTGCTGGAACCTTCTGTGCCTTCCCGGCGCAGCCACCCCCCGCCCCGCACCCTCCGCAGCCAGTGCACCCGGGATATTTCACAGCCTCCAAAGCGAGGCGAGAAGGTCAAAATGAAGATGTTGAAAAACTGTGGAAGTTTCCATTACGTTCCTACTTCCAATTTCAACGCGATCATATCTGCAGAGGACCTTAGGGGGACAGGTAGCCTCCAGGCAGCACATGCCGGCTGCAGCCACATCTGTATTCTGCCTAGGTGCCGCGGAAAATATCGTCGCCATTAGCTACGCGCGGCTTATCAGTCCCAAAGCAGCATGTGGCCAGGTGAAATGGACGAGCCTATGAAGCCCCGAGTGGGAAAGGTGGGGTGTCGAGGGGGGGGGGGGGGAGCCATCGCTGAGCTGCGCGATTCACCGTCAAGAACGATGAGCCCAGAGCGGATCTGATGTGCATCCCAAAGTATCTGCGGTCTGCGGCCCACCGCGTGTTTGATGAGCTCCGAGCGCCCTCTGTTGGTGAAATTTTATATCTGGCGGCTCCCTCAAGAGAGTTGATGTAAAATCTACATACAGTGAAATGCGTAAATTTTAAGTATAAAATTCCATGCATTTATATATATATTATATATGTATATATAATATATGTGTGTATATAATATATATATGTGTGTGTCTGGTATAGTCCGCTACTCAATTAAGATGTAAATTCTTCTCATTGAAAAATATCCCTTCTTCCCAGGCAGTCCCCCCTCCACATTAACAATTAGCAGTTTCTGTACCGACTTCCCGTCACTACAGATCAGTTTTGACTGATTTTGATTTTTTTTTGTCTACAGAATCCGTATGTCTTTTGTGTTTGGCTCAACATGGGTTTTGGGTTTCCTGTTACTGTTCGCATGGGTCTGTTTCCTATTTTGCTGTCTTACATTCCTCCCTTCCGCTTGCCTTTCTTGTTAATTGAATAATGTCTTCATAGTCTCTCATGCTTCGCCTGGGTTTCTAGCTCTAATGACTCTCATATGAATTTTTGACTCGGTGCGGCCTGTTCAGGGGTAACATTGCAGAATTCACTAAAACGTACACTTCAGCAGGCCCAATTCCATTCACCTCTGTTCTTTGAGTAATGATTTAAATCTACATATTATAAAATATTACAAATACATATTAACAAATCCATAATTTGTTAAATTATGTTTTAACAAATCTGTCTTTCCATGAAACTAGGAAAAATAAGGGCTTTTTAATGTATTTACCCAGTTTTTGCATGTCTGTATTCACCATCCCCCACGCCACCCCCTGAGTAAAATTTCAATTGAATTCTTTTCTTTTAGCCTGGAGAATGGACTTCCTTTAGCATTTCTTCCTTTCTTTTTAAAAATTTACTTCTTTCATTTTATGTGTCAAAGTGTTTTTGCCAGGATGTGTGTGTGTGTGTGTGTGTGTGTGTGTGTGTGTGTGTGTGTGTGTGCTGTATGCACACCTGATGCCTAAAGAGGCTAGAAGAAGATAGTTACCAGATTCCCTGGAACTGGAGCTGCAGATTGTGAGCTGCCGAGTGGATGCTGGGAACTGAACCCGGATCCTCTGCAAGAGCAGCCAGTGCTCTCAACCACTGAGCCATCTCTCCAGCCCCTCCTTCAGCATTTCCTGTAGTGAAGGACCCATGGCAACAAGTTCTCTCCAATTCTCTTACCTGCCTTACCTCTCTGTCTAAGGACTCGATTAACTGGATATAAAATTCTCTCCATGGCGGTGGCTTTTCTTTCAGTCCTTTAGAATGTCCTCTCTGCCTTCTTCCTGATTAGAGGTGAGCTGCCATTGTCATGGATGTTACGTGCTCCTCTTTATATCTTTCTGTCTCAGGAGGCTGACTAAGATCTGTGTTTCTCATGCTCGGGGCTTGCTGGATTCCTAGAACCTGCAGTTAGTATGAGTTACTTTTCTGTTGCTATGATGAAATACCCCAACAAGAGCAACTTCAGAAAGGAAGAGGACCATTTTGGCTCACCGTTCCAGCGGGTTAGGGTGCACCATCTTGGGGAAGGATGGCGACAGGCAGGGAAGGCACGGTGGCCTAAACGGACAGATCACATGTCAGTCACACACAGGAAGCAGAGAGAGAGAGAGAAGGCAGTTTGGCCAGGCTATAAACCCTCAAAGCCCACCCCAGTGATGCCCTTCCTCCAGCAAGCTCCACCTCCTTAAAGGTTCTGTAACCTTCCCAAACAGCCGCACCAACTGGGAACCAAGTGTTTGGTGCATGAGCCTACAGGGGACATTTCCCATTCAACTGACCACAAAGTTCATCTATAAAAATTTTCACAAACTTAGGACATTTTCTGCCACTACTTACTCAAATCCTTTTACTGCCCCATCCTTACCTTTCTGTCCTTCTGGGACTCCAATACTGTGTATGTGTGTCCTTGGTCATAACACATGGAATACTGGTTCACTTTAGGTCACTTCAGGTCACATCGTTTCAGTTTTTTTCTCTTATTAAGTTCACTAGCTCTTGCTTCTGCTGTTTTGCCACTCTGGTGAACATTTCCCCTGTGTGTGTGTGTGTGTGTGTGTGTGTGTGTGTGTGTGTGTGTGTGTGTGTGCATATTTATTTAAATCTGTGTGTTTGGTTTAAATTAAATTAAAATATCTAACAGGATAATTCCATCTTATCCCTCCTTTGATAGGGCAGTTCTATTTAGTTGTTCCCCTTAAACTAATAAAAACAGCTCTTTGTCCTGAGACTTGTTCTTCATACCTAAGATGTGGTCCTTCTGGGGTTTCAGCAGAAGTCATACAAGCTTCCCAAGCATCTTGAACCTGACGCTGAGCTCAGTTTCCCTGTAGCAGGTAAAACCTCTGCTCAGCTCGTACGCCATCTACATGTCACTTTCCTAGACCTCTTGCAGATCGTCTCTGTTTCAGGGTTCAAGGATGCTTTAACCCAGTGAAAGATCATGAGGAAACTTAACGCCGTCTCCAAGGCTGCCCTCCTGTGGCTGGCTCTGCTCCCTGCTCTCTTTCCATCCACTGACAGTCCCAAACACCAGCAGGTGCAATCTCAAACCATGAAGAGCGGTTCTCTGCAGCCTAGCCACTGGGCTCCACAGAACCTTCCTCGCGGGGCTGAGTGCCCCAGTATCTGCCTGCTGTTTGCCTCTTTGCATTTATAGCTGTGGTCACAGAGGGACCAGAGACATTGCTTCTCACCTGAAGGTATCAATGGAATTGACCAATTACTGTTCATAGAAGTTTTGAGCTGTTGCAAGCCAATATATGATCTTGGGGAGCTTTGAATTGGTTTGTTGTTGGTATTCTTGTCCATTTTATCATCATTTTTGAAAGAAAGTTCAATTTTGTATGTAAGATACTTGCCCCCTAATTCTACTGCCAAGGGCTTCTTCAGTGTATCTTAAGCCTCTAGAAACCCCCCCCCCAAGAAGCCCACCCCCATGTTGGAGGTGAAACCCGGGACTCACACACACACCTGATAAGTGCTCTGAACCCCAGCTGAGGCTGTTACATAGTTTCAAGGGGGGTTTCTGTGTTGTGCAGCCTGTGGAGATTAGCTGTGATTCTACTTTCTATTAAACTGAAGAATCCCAATGACACAAATAAACCTTTGCAAAGGAGGATGGGTGAAGTGGATGGAATGTTTCTCACTTCTTCACATTCAAGGATGTTGGCAGGATTTCTTCAGGATTTAGCTTGTTTTTAAATATCCTTATTTTAGGAATGAAAGGAAATCATATTTTGGCTTATAACCACCCAAAACTTCTATGAACAGTAATTAATTGGTTCCACTGATGCCTGTGGGTAAAGCAGTGTCTCTGGTCCCTCTGTGACCACAAAACCCAAATGCAAGAGTTCAAGTCTACTATCTGAATAAGAATGAAGTTCGGAAGCCACCTTCCTTGTTGTTTAATTATGACGTGCACATAACTTCTTTGGAATGAATGCTTCATGAGCTTTTATATTTCAGAGCATCCAATTTAGCTTCTCCTTTGTTTATACCTCACAGATGAATGGCTCATAAAATTTATAGCTAAAATATATGATGCCATTGTGTTTTCAAGAGCCCAAAAGTACAAGTCAGAAATAAAAACCCCAAATCAGCACCTCAACTCCTAATTGCTACACAGAGCACAAAATATAACAGACTCCGCTCCTTTTTACTATCTTTCCTTTGAACTAATTTCCAGATCAGTCTGGGCAGCAACACGCCGCCAGCGGAGCCGGCAATGTGCGTGCCAGAGGCGGCTGGGTAGCTCCTTGAA
Source organism: Peromyscus leucopus (assembly GCF_004664715.2). Classification (NCBI taxonomy): domain Eukaryota; kingdom Metazoa; phylum Chordata; class Mammalia; order Rodentia; family Cricetidae; genus Peromyscus; species Peromyscus leucopus. The sequence continues at coordinate 20,680,707 of NC_051076.1, forward strand.
AGATAATTAAAGCAGCTTACACTGTCCATGTGGCATCTTGATGAATATGCAGACAATATTTGCATATGATCCACTGGTGTTCTGGGAGCTTATGATCATGTGTGGACTGCCAAGTTGATTTTAATTTGCGTGTTTGGTCACTACTGTAGTGGAAGAGGAGGTCATCCCGTGAGCTTAAGAAGGTTTTCCACTCTTAGAACATTATTTCAACAGCTAATTACTTTATTTTGAGAAATTCCTTTTGTGCTAAATTCCAAATCTTTTTTTTCCCTCAGTGCTGGGGATGGAACCTAGGTTCACCGGAGCTAAGCAAGTGTCCTGTCCCTGAGGTATACTCGCAGCCCAATTCCAAGCCTTGACTTCAGCCCCAAGTTCCCAGATTCAGAAGAGAATGGTAGAGAGAAAGAAGGTGAATGGGCAAATGTCATGTGGCTAGAGTAGTCCTTCCTGTTGTCAGACAAACGCTGTCATTCAAAAGAGTAAAGAGAGGAGGGTCAGAGAGGGCTCAGCTGCTGACCTCAGTGCTAGACTCTGACAGCCTTGGCCCGTGCCACCAAGGAGCACAGGAAGTCACCTGCTTTGAAAACGTATCACAGCATCCCATGTATCACTGTTTACAGTGATGAAGAAGAAAGGCCCAGCCTGAAGTCACTGTGGAGCATGCCTGTAATGTCCACACTCGGAAGGTTAGGGCAGGAGGACCACAAGTCCAGGGTCATCCTTGGCTACATAGTGAGCTTGAGGCCATGTTAGAAGGAAGCAGAGTCAGAGAGGGAGAAGGGAGGGAGGGAAGGAGGAGGGAGGGAGGGAGGGAAGTGGGAGGGAGGGAAGGAGAAAAGAGGGAGGGAAGGAGGAGGGAGGGAGGAGGGAGGAGGAGGAGGGAGGGAGGGAGGAGGGAGGCACAGTAAAGAAACAGAAAAGCTGAAGTTCAAGTCCAGAATAGAACAAACTCACTGTGCCGCTGGCAGACCAGAACACCCTCCTCTAGAACAAACCTGGAAGCATTCTCATTGAAGATATGGGACATCAGAGGAAGTGACGTCCTCACTGGAGGGGTCATGAGAAACTGGTGGGGATGGTGACTTTCAGCTGGGCTTCTAAACTCGGGATGAAAGAGTCCACAGGGAAGACTCCAGACAAGAACCCAGCCCCCAGGAGGAAAGGAAAGGGAGCCCGGCAGGGCCGTTCTCCCACATGCCAGTGGGGGTATATAAGGACAAGACGGACCCCGTATCTCAGAAGTTCAGACGTTTAACTTTGACAATGGAAAACCGAGGGGTTCTGAGTAAGCGGGAGTCTATGCTGAGGACACAGTGTCCCTGCGAGCTGGTAGGGATGGAAGGTGGAGGGGAGGGAAGAGGTTACAATTCGGTGATTAGAAAACAACCTAACCCAAAGATGGGCCCCAAGCATGTGGTGTGACACTCGGCACCATGGCCACTCAGGAAACGAGGAGCCAAAGCCACAGCGAGATAGGTGACGTTAGAGCAACCGTCATCCAAGAGACAGTCAGTGGCAGCATGGGTGAGAATATGGACCGATGAGGACACCTGTACAGTTCGATGGGAATTAAATAGTGCAGCCACTTTGGAAAACAGTTTGGCAGTTTTTCAAGAAGTTAGATGTGAAAGTATTATATGTTCATCAGTCCCACTGGGTCTGTCCACTCTAGTGCAAATTTAAAAAAAAAAAAAAAAAGCTGGCCTTTAGGTATTTGCCCACAAAAGTTCTAGGCAGCATTGTCCATGAGTAGCCAAAGATGGAAACAACTGCCGTGTCCTCACCTCTAGACAGACGGACAGACCGTGACATAGCCATACAATGGAATACCAATTTGGCAATTAAAATGAAGAAAGCCTCACATGCTACGGCACTGGTGAACCATAACATCGCTGAGTCTAGGGAACGGAACCCGGAAGCAGAGACCATGTACGGTGGGATTCCATTGGCATAAAACATTCCGAGAGAGGCTAACGGACAAAGACAGAAGCAGCATAGTGTTTCCTGGGACTTGGGATGGGAACAGAGGCTGCCTGTAGAATAGGCATGAAATAAATGTCTTACTGGGACGATGGAAAGGTTCCAGAACCTATTTATCACGGTGGCTGCATCACTCCATACATTTACCAAAGACGATGTTGCAATGAATACTTTAAATAGAGTGAATTTTAAATGTAAACATAGCCTAAGAAAGCTGTGGTTCTTTTGTTTTTGTTGTGCTGTTGGTTTTTTTTAAAGATTTATTGATTTATTATGTATACAGTGTTCTGTCTGCGTGCCAGATCTCATTACAGATGGTTGTGAGCCACCATGTGGGTGCTGGGAATTGAACCCAGGTCATCTGGAAGAGCAGCCAGTGCTCTTAACCGCTGAGCCATCTCTCCAGCCCCCAGTGCTGTTGTTTTTAATAAATGAGAGAGGGAAAAGAAGGCATAGGAAGAAGGGGCAATTTAAGACATGATAGAGATGAACAGAGGGGCTTGGAGGAGTCCGGATGATTTCCAGATACTTAAAATAAGTAAGAGAAGCAGGGAGGTGGCGGGGCACGCCCTTAATCCCAGCACTGGGGAGGCAGAGCCAGGCGGGTCTCTGTGAGTTCGAGGCCAGCCTGGTCTACAGAGCGAGATCCAGGACAGGCACCAAAACTACATGGAGAAACCCTGTCTCGAAAAACCAAAAAATAAGACAGATGGAAATGGCAGGGGGGAGGGATGGTGTTTCATTTAGAAAAGATAATAATCCAATGGCTTGTTCCTCTGAAACAAGAGTGTCAGAGGCAACCTGTGTGGCCAGGATTTCAGAATGCCCAGCCCCAGTCCCATGGATGTTATTTTCATGGGGATCTTGGGAGTCTGAACCCCAGGTCTGAGAAGGGTGTCAAGACACTGGCTGGCTTCTGTTAAGAATAGAAGAGTCCTTTTTTTAAAAAAAACTGAGAATGTGTGATTAATTAAAAGTTGTGATTTCTATAAAGAATTGCAGAGGAAGCTCATTGAGGCCAGGAGGCAGGGGGTTGGGGGGTGCCGCTGTCTCCAGCTTGACCACTTGAGTCTCAGTGGGTGATCAGTGGAAATGAGAACCAGAAGAGCCAGCCATAGGGTGCTGGACAGAGAGGTACATGCAAGCAGGCCAGAGGTGGGCTCCCAAGGACATGAAGAAGGAGGACATGAAAACAGGCAGTTAGATAACTTCCCGGGCCATGAGGAAGGAGGAGGGAGCCACCCGAGGACCTGCTAGGGACCCAGAGGGACATGTAGTGAGTATCGGAGCCCAGGAATTGCTCAAGTAAGGCTTAGGACAAAGGCTAATGTTTCTACATAGTGTTGTTGTTGCTCAGACCCTTTATTGTGTGCTCCCTGAGCCAGGAACCAGCAGGAAGGACCTGTGGTACCCATCGATACAGCAAATGCACCCATTGTCAGCTCCCACTCATCTCAGAGTCACACAGATCTGCTGTCACATCTCAATCTGCCATGACAGCTCCACCACCACCAAGTCTGCTCTATTCAAACTCGGGACTGGAAAATCAACAGTCCTGACCAACTCTCGTGGGCCCCATTCAACCGGGGAATTAAAACTGTGTGTAGGGGTGGGTGGGTGGATGCATGGATGGATGCATGGATGCATGGATGGATGCATGGATGCATGGATGGATGCATGGAGCAAGGGAGGGAGGGAGGGACAGATGGATAGAAAGAGTCAGTGATTGCTGTATGTATACATGGATGAATGAAAGACATCCAGCTGGGGGGAGAATAACTGGATGCTTCTGGGTGGGGGAACACTGGCAATTCTTACAAGTTTCTTTCTTTTCACACTTATTTATTTGGATTGTGCATGCACATGTGCATGTATGCGTGTGAATGTGTGTGTGTGTGTGTGTGTGTGTGTGTGTGTGTGTGTGCACAATAAGCAATGCGTGTGTGGGCCCATCGTGCAGTTTCTTAGAGAAGGCTGAGGTGGACCGAGTTCTAATCCTTCTTATTGCTTTTCCAGCATTAAAAGTTCAAAAGAAGCCAGGCGTGGCAGGGCCTGCCTTTAATCCTAGCACTTGGGAGGCAGAGGCAGATAGATCTCTTCAAACTCAAAGCCAGCCTGGTCTACATAGCCAGCTCCAGGCCATCCAAGACTATGTAGTTTGAGTCTGTCTCAAGGGCAAAAAAATTCACAGGATTTAAATGTAAAATTTCATTTTAAAACAACAGCATAGGTAAGTGTCAGGAAATTCAGGAGTTATGGTTTCCACAGCAACATCATATGGCCACTGAACTACTATTAAATAAATGAAATTAAGCATTTATATTACCCTTGACATTCAGCCATATGCTAAGCAATCACTTTATTGGTTTATAATTCCTTGCAGCCACCTGTGAGGGAGGAAACATTCTCATTCCCACATTGAGGATAAAGAATCCTAGTCCCAGGAGAATCGCGGTCCTGCTTTGGGTTTGCCAGGCAACTAAGTCCAGGAAACCACAGGCAACAGGGTGAGGAGTCACGGAGTCAATGCTAAATGCCTCCTGGTCCTGCTGCCCAGCCCAAGAACGGCTGAAGAGGGCATGGGAAGACATCCCCGTGGCCCCCACTCACTGGTGTTCTCCCATGTCCAAGTTCACTGCCTGCACAGAACAGTGAACATAAACTGAGAAGAAACAGGAGAAGGAAGCAGAAGAGGGAGGAGGGTGGAGGAGAAGGGGAGAAGAGAACAGCGCCCCCACGTGTTCAGAAGAAGGAGAAGCAATAGATACCGGGGTCCTGCAGCGAAGGAGCCGTGGCTGGTGTCCCGGGTACCTGCCATAGCCTCTCTTCTAGGCAGCTACAAGACTTCACCGGAAGCTAGCGAGACTTATTTTGGTAAGGCGTCTCTGTGGTGGATTTAGGGGCTCTCAGCTGAGAGGAATGCAGGTACCTGGATTCCGAGAAGAACCAGGGCACCCAAGCCTCGGTTCTAACACAGGCCTGAAGCAGAAGGAAGCCGGCAGCCGGGCTCAGTGGCACATTTTTTCTACTCCTTCCCCCCCCCTTTTCCTTTTGTGATGGGGTCCTCATCGTGTTGAAAGCCTTGGCTCAAGCAATCCTCCTGCCTCAGCCTTCTAAGCAGCTGGGACCATAGGTGTGTTTTAGCTGTCATCTTTCGAGATGATCTTTAAGGAGAAAGAAACACGGTGGAGAGGCAGAGACCCGCGAGCTGAGAGGCGTCGCCGCCACCACCCACCCCCTCCATGGGAATTTAAGTGTGAAAGCAAAGAATGCCAAAGGATGAGAAAGCCACAGGCAGGAAGGTGGGCCAGAGTGCCTGCCACACTTCCCACATCAAAAAGCTGGCTTTGGACTCCCCATCTGCCGGCAGACGTTTAGAAAGCGGTTCTCCCAAAAGAGAAACAAGAATAGGGTTGGACCGAGGACATGGCTCAGTGGGTAAAGGCACCTGACCACCAAGCCTGACGACCTGAATTTCATCCCAGGGCCCACAAGGTGGAAGAGAACTGACTGCTACAACTTGTCCCCCAACCTCCACACAAGTTCCGGGGGCATGGGTGCTAGGTGATTGCCAGGTCCCCGCCTCTATCTCTCCTGGGCACTTAGCAGGGTTGTTCCACTTAGCTATGAGAGAAAACACAAAAAGGTTCGATAATGAGCCCAACATCACAAAGAGAGCAAGGGGTCCTGGGGTGGTTAGTGCTAATTGTCAAGTGGACAGAATTCAGACTCGCCTGGGAGAAGGATCTCTGGGGACAGGTTTCTGTGGGAGATTGTCTTGACCGCATTAGTTGAAGGAAGAAGGCCCGCCCACTGTGGGTGGCAGCCATCCACAGCCAGAATCCTGGAGCGTGTAATTGGAGAGACGCAGCTGAGCGTGCGTTCATTGCTCCTTCTCCCTGACTCGGGTGTCATTTGACCAACCGCTTCAAGCTCCCACTGGCTTCACCTCCCCACCATGATGGGAGGAGGTATCTTGAGCTGTGAGACAAAATAAACCCTTCCTTCTAGTCAGGGTATTTTTTTTTTTTATCACAGCAACAGAAAAGTAACTAAGACAGACTAAATTCCAGATCACAAAACCCCCTTCTCTCTGCCTACCTTTCTTCTTGCTCCACAGATCCCAGGCAGGCTTTTTACTATAGTCACTTCAGGGAAGTGGAATCATAAGGTATCTGTCACTCACTCTGTGACTGGCTTATTTCACATAACATAGTGTCCTCCTGGTTCAACCACGGTGGCCGGTCGCGTGCAGGCCATGTGGGGAGAGAGGAATAAGGAAGTGAGGATTTCCCCCAAAATCCAGCGCCTGAGCCAGATGGATGACTGTGCTGTGGAAAGTTGGTACATCAGCCCCCACTTCCACACCCTCCCACACCCCCGCCACTCCCTAGCTCTTCACGGGCCGGGAGTCTTTGGCCCTCCCTGAGGCTCAGGTATCAGTGAACTGGTGAAACGCCGATATCTCCACTGTCCAGTGGAAAGGGGATTTGGGCGCTCATCCTCTCTCCTCCAGAGGAAGGGAACCAGAAAACAGCAGAGAGGAAACCTATGAGGGAACACACGAGTGTGCCAGCACACTCTGGCACACGCCAAGGAATGCCTGGAGCCATGGGAACTGGAAGGGGTCGAAGAACTCCCCCCTAGACTCCAGAGGCATCATGGCCCTGCTGACAACCGAGGCTTGAATGTCTGGACCCAGACTGTGAGACAGGAAGTTCTTTTACTCTTAAGTATCAAGCTCATGGGCATCTCCTCTGGAAGCTGTGGGATGCCGACATGTTGGCCCATGACATCACCTCACAAAATAAGGCCAGATTTGACCTGGCCAGCCCCTCTTCCCCACACCTACCGTGCCTGTCCCCTTCTCTGTCACTGTTTGGATCTCCTCTCTCCCCTCACCCACCTCCTGTCTTCTCCCATTCAGCTTTCCTATCCAGTCTCTCTTCCTCACACCAGGGACTCTCTGGACCCCATGCCACCATCACCCTGGGGGCCTCCATTATGAATGCTGGATTTATACTTGGCCCTGCACTGTGTGACAGCCAGAACTGCTCATTTGGAGTAAAAGCCAGAACAAAACAGGCAAACAGCTTCACATCATGTCATTACCGAGTCATAGACACTTTTACCCTGTCCTCCCCGACACCTTCTCTCTCGCCCAGGTCATCATCTCTCCTGATACCCAGTAATTTCAGTCATTTTCTGCCCGCATTTCTGTTCGTCTCCTGAGAATTCTCATTTTCTAATGCGGGAAGGTCACTTGGTCTTTTCTGAGCCTGGGTGGTACATAAGACCTTGTACTTGGAGATGATGGGGTGGTGGGGGTGGGTAGGACTATGGAAGCTCATTTGCTACCCAATTCCAGCAGCAGGGGGTAAGCGGAAGAGCCAGCCTGGAAGAAACGGATCTAATTACTTCCTCCCCCCACAGCCTCTCTCTTCCCCCACAGCCTGGGTCATTCCTAGCCTTCCCAGGGCAGGGCTCCTGTCACTGAGCCAACGAAGAGCCTAATGAGTAAGAACAAGATGCCCTAGGCTCAGGCGGGATATGTACAAGTTCAAGGACAGCCTGGGCATCCTAGTGGCACCCAGTCTCAAAATTAAAAAGTAAAAAGATGCGGGGGAGGAACATAGTTCGGTAACAAAACGCTTGCCTACCACGTGTAAAGCCTGTGATTTGTTCCCCAGCGTGACAAACGGCGCAAGGGAAGCCCCGACAACCTGCACTAAAGCAGGGGTCTTCCACGGGAGACCAGCAGATGTTTGCCCGCCCCCCAACCACGCGGGACTCTGCAACGCCACGTCAATCACCCTCCACCGTGCTGAGCGCCTGTGCACAGAAGTCCTCTCGGCGTCCTTTAAATTTTCTTTACAAAAGAAGGACGTATATGATAGTTTAAAGACCAAACAAAAGCAAAGGCTCGTTTCTGAAGTCCCCTGTCCTGGCTGTGCGCGCTCTGCCCTGCCTCTCCTCCGGGCGGCGGCCGCTCGGCTCCTCGGGAGATTCTGCTCTGAGCTGGGTGTGCTTAGCCAGCAGTTTCGTGATTTACCGTTTGAGAATCGGCTCTTTACTCCGTGTGATGAAGCATGGAGGCTTAGCGTTTATTTGTCACACTCCTTACTCCCCCCTCACAGCGGTGACATTTATAAAAATAAGAATGGGCTCACGTTTACCGGGCTGTCGAAGGTAGGGCCAGCACTGGGTACCAGAGGTTGGTACTCTTTGACGCAGCATCCCTCCATCCCTGACACTTGTTCCTCACTGGACTCCCAGGACCCCTCTTCTAGCTTCTCCTGTCCCTCCCACCACTTTTTCTTTTTTTATTGCCGCCTGGCCCTCTTCCTCCCCGTGCCAGGAAGGACACCAGGGCTCGGTCTGTGCCTTTTCTGTCTGTCCTCCACCTCTCAGTGGCTTTACCTATCTCATGGTTTCAGGTATCTGTTGATGGCCCTGGGTTCCTATCTCCAGCCCTGAGCACCCACACACACACACACACACACACACACACACACACCATGTCCGACTTTCTCCTTGATATCTGTACCTGGTTGCTAAATAGGCATCTTTAACGTACCACATCTCCCACCCGGCTCCTGATGTTCAACCCTGAAAGCCATCCCTGCAGTCTTCAAACCCCGCCCACGGTGCTTCTGTCTTTCCAGTCCCAACATCAGGGGTCGTCTTTGGTTCCGTTTTCTTCCCTTCCCTGCATCTAGCCCAGCAAGACACCCACCGGTTCCACTCTGAAACCGTCTGAGCGCTTCCCAGCACGGTGGCTGGAGATGGATCTCTATGGCTCCATCTGCGCTTCTCATGCAGTCCAGGTCCCATTCAGTGGCCAAGCAAAGCCTCCTGAAATGTAAGTCACTCTTTCTTACGTCGGTTTCCCAGGCTAGTCTCCAACACCTCTGTTCCCATGAGCGTCTTGCCTCGGCCTTTCCAAGCAGCTAAGTGTGTGTCGCTGCATGGACGACCTCAAGTGACCTCAGCACCTCTCGGAATGGCTCTGCCTCCATTTGCTTGGGCTGCGGCAACAAAGTACCATGGGTGAGGTGGTTTATGGAACATCTGTTTACTGTTGTGTTTCTAGAAGTTGGAAGCTCAAGATCATCTAAGGTCAAGATCCAAGATGGACACCTTCTGTAGGTCAGCAGGGTCGGTTCCTTCTGACGTCTGGCAGGGAAGGAGCTGTTTGGGGTCTCACTCCTTGCCTTGTAGGTGGCTATCCTCTTTTATGTCACTTCGAAGCATCTTCTTTTTTTCAATGTTTAATGTTTTATTAAGAAATCTGAAAAAATACATCTGCAAAGACAAAACTGCCTTTGCATGTGAGCAGAGGCAGGGGTGTTACTGTAATAGCTGGAGCTGACAGACGACCCCCTAGAAGCATCTTCTTCTATGTGTGTTGTGTCCAGACTTCCCCTTCTACAGACACGGATGGTATGGCTGAGACCCCCAACTGATGACTTGCTCAAGTTGTCGTTATTAAACCCGAGCTTCAAGGAAGTTGCTGTTTCTTAGCTTTCCGTGTTGTAAAAAGTACCTGAGAGAATCGGCTTATAAAGTCAGGTCTACTTGGCTCAGTTTTCAAGGCTTGTCTTTAGCCTTTTAGGCCTCCAGTGTGGGTACATCATGGTGATGCCAGAGAGGATGTGGTGGAGCTCAACTGGACCCTCATTGCCACCCAGGAAGCCAAGGAGAGGCAATGAAAGGGGCCGGGGCCTTCATATCCCTCTACGGCACTTCCCGGAGGAACCTAACTTCCTCCCAACAGGCTTCACTTCGTAAAGGTCCTACAGCACTACAAGGCTGAGATCAAGCCTTTAACCACCCTATGACTCGGGAATAGCACTCCTGGGTACGTACTAAAAGGAATCTAAGTCAGCACATCACAAAGACACAGGGACATCTGGGTGTACTGCTGTACTACTCACGATAGCCAAGCTATGAAATCAGCCTGACAGACAGACAGTAGATGAATGGATAAAGAAACTGTGGCACACACACACACACAACACACACACACACACACACACACACACACACACACACACACACACACACGTGCTGGAAGTTTAGTCAGCTCTAAAGAAGAAAGGAATTATGTCATTGCAGGAAAATGGATGGAAATAGAGGTGAGTGTGTTAAGGGAAACAAGCCTTGCTCAAAAAGACAAATAGCACATGCTTTTCTCTCCTTTTCAGAATCTACATTTAAAAGGACATGACAATAGAGAGGGAACTTTTGAAAAGAAGAAGGGAATCAACTGCCCAAGAGGGAAGACAAGTTGGTCATAGGGATTGAATATGACCAAAGTACATTATGTATATGTGGAAATGTCAGAATAAATCCATCAGTTTACACAACTAATATACACTAATTAAAATATATTACAACATGGCTAAGGAAGTGGCTCAGTCTAAAGTGCTTGCCAGAAAAACATGAGGGCCCAAGGTGGATCCCCAAAACCCACATTTAAAAAAAAAAAAAGCCAGATGTAGTAGCACAAACTTAGATCCCGGCGCTGGGGAGCAGGGGCAGGCAGACTCCTGAGGCTTGGCAGCCCTCTAGCCTAGCCTCTTCAGTAAGCTCCAGTGAGAGACCCTGTCTCAAAAAACAAAGTGAAGGGCTGGAGAGGTAGCTCAATAGTTAAGAACACCTACTGTTCTTCCAGAGGACCTGAGTTCAGTTCCCAGCACCCATGTCTGCCAGTTCACAAGCTCCTGTCTCCAGCTCCAGGGGATCTGGACCCTGCTTCTGGCCTATGTGTGTGCTGTCTGCAGACACACAAGAAGAACGCAATGTGAACAACCTCTTCTGACCAAAGTCCAGCAAAATCTACATATTTAAAACGCTACCACTAACAGATGGGTTTTGACTACTTGGAACTGGAGTCTTTCGAGCATCTCACAACATGGAACATGGATGAACCTTGAAAAATTCATCCTAAATGAAAGAAGCCAGACACAAAGGCCACATATTCTGTGATTCCATTGTCGGGGGGGGGGGGGGGGGGGTGGATGGAGCAAAGCTACCACTGAGTTTTGAGCTTCTCTGTGGGAAGAAGGAAATAGTAAATAGTTATATGGGAGTCAGAGCTCTCTCCAACCTCAAATATACTACCAAAAGCCATTGAGCTCTGCAGTTTGAAAGGCTGAATCTTACAATATGGGAAGCATTTTAATGGGTCAGTATTGAAAGTTCTATAAAAGCATGATCTGTAAATGATCAATATGAAGATTTAATGTGTTTTTACTGTGTATTGTCATGTGTTACTAAGTAATTCCCTCATAACTCTGACCTTCACCTAAGATCTGCCACATCTGTGGCCTCACCTGCGGGTACTCTGAAGCAAATTAAGTACAAAGAGTGACTTTACTTGTTTGAGCAAATATGGAGAGATCAGTCAGACATGGCAAGGGGCAGAGAAGAATCAAGAATTAAGAAAGTGGACAGGCATGGTGGTGCAGGCCTCTAATCCCAGGGCCAGGGAATCAGAGGCAGGTGGATGATCTCTGTGAGTATGAGCCCAACTCGATCTACAACGCAAGTTCCAGGCCAGCCAGAACAGCATAAAGAGACCCTGTCTCAAACAATAACAAAAAGGAACTAAGAAGTGAAAATCAAATCAAAAAGGGGAACCTTAGGGTTAGGGTAAGGAGGTGGGGGGTGGTTTCCCTCCCCTTAAAGGCCTGAGAACTATGGAAGATCTGTTAATTTCTGCTCAGCACATGTTGAGACATGCATCTCTCCCCCACTCTAGGGCATTCCTGTGGAGGCCCAACTCTGCCTTTGGTTACAGGGTGGGGAAAAGCATCAGGCCTAAGCTCCTTGGGGATGGTCCAAGATGCACTTAGCCCTTCAAATGACAATACAGTTCAAGAACACTGATCCAAGGCTAGAGATGAAAACATTGTCTTCACGGTGGATCTCTGCCAGGGAAAAGTTGATTTCAGTCACCTAAATTTATTTAGTTTTTTAATATATATATATATATTGAGACAGAGTCTTACTGTGTACCGTAGACTGGCTTTAGGCTTGGGAATCCTCTAACCTCTGCCTCCCCAGTTCTAAGATTACAGGTATGTGCCACCATGCCTGGCTAAACAATGTGGATGCACATGTGTATGCATATGTGCAAGCATGCATTGTGAAAGTGTGTGTGTGCCACCATGCCTGGCTAAACAATGTGGATGCACATGTGTATGCATATGTGCAAGCATGCATTGTGAAAGTGTGTGTGTACATGATTGTGTGTGTGTGTGTGTGTGTGTGTGTGTGTGTGTGTGTGTGTTTTGGGAGGGGGTGATGCTCGGAATAAATGCCAAGGCTCACGTATGCTAGGCAAGCACTCTTCCTCTAAGGTACACCCCCAGCCAAGCTGATAATGTGAGGGAAATGTTGGCATCCCCAGAGTAACAGAAGCAAGAGCTGGAGAGTGATGGCCTTTGACCCTGGCTCAGACTGCTGCAGTGTCTACTGTTCAGGAACATAGAAACCCATTCTCACGATGAACTTCCTCTTACTTACAGGAATAAAGATTACACTTGGTGCCCATAAAGTCTAAATGTATAAAGACTGTGCAACATACAGCTGTTTCTCTATTGTATTACTTAGTAGAGCATCATAAAAAGATATATGAGACTTCCTGAAATATGCTAAAAATATGTCTGAACTAATAAAATATGCAGTTTTTCACAACTAAAGAAAAATGTAGGAGTTGGAGAGATGGCTGTATGGTTGAGAGCACTTGCTGCTCTTCCGTGGGACACGGGTTTGGTTCAGGCGGCTCAGAGCCACCGGAAACTCCAGCTTCACGGGATTCAGCACCCTTTTCTGGCACTGAATGCAGATGGTACACACATAAACAACACACATACACATAAATAAACGCACCTTTAAGAAAAATGTAATTGACAAGACTAGTTCTGAATTATATCTGCTCTAAATATTTCCGTAGCAGCAGTCTGTGCTTGACAAACGCACGTTTGGCCTGGATTAACATCATCCCTACCAATAGCTCCCTCTCTGTGGTTTTTAAGACAGGCAGTGTTTGGGTGGGGAGGGGCCTAACCCTGCTCTTCCCTGGCAATCTCCTTCAGTCCATACCACTCAGGTTAGAACATCAGGCTCCATCCTAGTTAGGAAGTTAGCTCAAAAGACTTCTCTCCAGGCGGTGGTGGCGCACGCCTTTAATCCCAGCACTCCAGAGGCAGAGGCAGGCGGATCTCTTTGAGTTCGAGGCCAACCTGGTCTACAGAGTGAAATCCAGGACAGGCACCAAACTGCAGAGAAACCCTGTCTGGAAGAAGACTTCTCATCTCACAAGTGGGCGGGTGTTTTCACGGGTATTTTGGAGATGACAGTGGTTGCTAGACGTACACATTCAGGCTTGGGTACACCAGAGACACACCCAAAACCAGATGCTTGAAACACAATGGAACAAGGACAAGCAAAAAATGCACCAGGCAAAAGAAGGTAAGGGAAAGGAGGCTGAGTTCTGGTTAGATCTGGACCGAATGTCCCATGTGATTTAATTCAGAACTTCTGAAATGTTGAAAATAATACCAGTAGTCCTTTAAATGTGAGTGGTAGAATGAAATATGGCACAAGGGATATGCAAGGCCAGGGGCAGCTCAGTGGCAGATCGCTAGTCTAGCACATGGGAGGCCCGAATACCACCTGCAGCATGGCAAACACCGGCACACATGAAAAGCTGTGCAGATACTGGCACGGGTAAGCCACCTGTGTGTTTGTGGGCTGAACACAGAGAATCTGTCGCCCAGACATTTCTACCGCGGCAAAGAAATAAGCTCCCGGTTTCTTATTATTACTTTCTGAAAAGGGAATCTGGGCTCAGCTAACCTTGAAGGTTACGACTCAAATTTGTATTTGTTATCATTATTACAATCATCAGAAGCAAGATACTACTTTACTGAAACATGGCTATGCCTTGGCAAAAGGGTTACACTTTTCTTTCTGCTTATTAATCATAAATACCTATTATAATAAATTTTAAAGCTACCCATGATTTTCTTCTATTGTCAATCATTCTTGCAATCTGGAATTCTTGAGCCCCCAGTAATAGGCAGAGGCATGAGTTGGTCTCTGCCTGCATGTCTTTGTCCCTAGGCTGCAGGTGCTTGAGGGAGCTTCCAGAGTTCTCATTGGCTGCTAAAGGCTTAGAAGGCTGTATCTGGGGCTCTCACTGCTCTCCAGAGGATACTGCAGGGGTGAACTTCAAAGACCTAAGGTATTCTCACCACCTCACATAGGCCCCCTCTCTCCCTCTCTCCTTCTGCATTGACCGTCCATTCATAAAGTGGGTGCAGAGAGGGTAAAGCACATGCTTCCCATGCATGAGGCCCCAGGTTCAATCCCTAACAGTTCTCAAAACAAGCATTACTGAGAGCTGAGAGTGGTGGTGGCGCACACCTTTCATCCCAGCACTCGGGAGGCAGAGCCAGGAGGATCTCTGTGAGTTCAAGGCCAGCCTGGTCTACAGAGCAAGTTCCAGGACAGCCAGGGCTACACAGAGAAACCCTGCCTCAAAAGACAAAAACAACAGCAAACAAACACTATTATTGGTGTCTTCCTTGAAGAAGCTGCCCTGAAGTTTCGATCTCAGCTGAGTTTTATAAGTGCCATGGCCCATCCTAATTCCTCGTCATCTTTTTCTCTCATTGCTTTAGGGTCTTTCAGACGTCAGTGTAATGGCAAGATGGAGGAAATGTGACAGTTGGGGCAGGACCCTCTCATGGCTAAACGTATTTAAACGTTGGTAATTCTCAGGAACCAGGACTGTGATTTTGGTTCGAATAGCTGTGCCCAGCCTGGTGGTCATCATTCTCTACTTGGGACATATTTAAAACTGAGGGGTTGGGTGTAGCTCAGTGGTCTATCACATGCTTAGCATGCACAGAACTCTGGGTCCATCACCAACATGGAGGGAAAACCAACCAGGTGGCTGTACTTTGATTTTTCTATCACCTCCCATATAAGCCAGACATAGTGGCGGTCTTTGCAAGAACTGCCCAGCCCTGACTGTCTTTAGGAGTGTCTCAATAGCAGTGGAAAAAATAAAGAAGAGAATTTTCTGTACAGGGCTTAAAGGCTTTTATATTGATATTTCTGAATGTCATAGGAAATCTTTGCTGGCTTTGTAAGTTATTAGCCTCAAGAAGAGGGGTAGGGAAAAAAGCCACCCTGGCACTGTGCTTCACAGCGTCCACAGCTGAAGAGCCAGGGTTTTATTACACAGCTCTTCCCAGGCATTTAGCTGATAAACATTTCCACAAGACCAGCTCTTCCGCCACTTCCACGGCATTAATCTCCATGTAGATAGTTCAAGACAAAGAGAGATTTTAGCCAGATACTCAAGGTGACTGAAAGCCCCAGGAAAATATAAATAAAGGTTTTAAAATTTATGGTACAAAATAGAAACAAGAAACACGGGCACTTTCCCCTTGCCAGGGAGGATTTATGACTTTGAACTCTGCGTCTGTCTGAGGAAGCCTCGGCCAGCTTCCTGAGGCGCTGTGCCTCCCGCCCCCCCAGATGCTGACTCTCCCACCACTGCTATTTCTGAAAGATTGAAAACCTCAGTGTCCCTTAAAGGGAACTGGGTAAATAAAACATGCTACAACCATGCCACCGGATACTAGAGGGCAGCTCTTCAGGGAAAGTTCCACCGGTCCTTTACAGCCCAGCTCCCATGCCAGCTCCCTTGGCTTAGGACGGCCCCCACCTCCACCCCAAGCCCATGTTTGCACATTTTGATCCCAGATAATGGTACTGCTGGAAGTAGAATCTTTACATGGCATCACTAGAGGGGTGTCTAGCCCCCTACTTCAAGATCCAGCTGCTACATCAAGGGCATTAGCATGCGCTTCAGCTGCCGCGACCTGCTCCGTCCTGCCTTCTCACCGTGATGGATTGTATGTTCTGACACTGGGTGTCACATGGGCCCTCCTCCCTTGTTTCTGTCAGGCATTTTGTTCCAGCAATGTGGAGAGTGACTGGCACGCTGGCCCACAGCACTCTGCCGTCACTCACCCTGATACCGGCCGGAGGTGGGGTGCTGGCACACAGTATTTCTCTCTCCCCACTAGACAGCAGGCCTGGGGAGGGAGGAGAGCTCATTGGATTAGTCCTTGATCCCACTCCACAGTTTGGTGCACCAAGTTCCAGGAAGGAGCCTACCAGGGGACAAATAAACGCATGAGATTTCTGAGAGGTTGAAGGAGGCGCGCAGGTCACGGCAATGGGTTGAGGTAGAGAAACATGAGCCCATCTCTGTAGGTCCCCAGCTGCACCTCACAACTCGTACATACCCTCTGGTGTCTCCCGAGAACCACTTCCCAAGTGGACAGCCACTCTGGAAGACTCGGGAACACTTTTCCTCCACCATTGCTCACAGGAACCGTTGGAATTGATGGGTGGCTAGACTGTATCTCTCTTTCGACAGTTGGAAGAAATAAAAGCAGCTCTTTTCACAGGGCAAGCAGACAGAACGGTTCAAACACCACCAACTTTCATGAGGGAGCCCTCCCCAGTGATGACAGGAAGAGGCAGCTGGACCACCACTCAGCTGTAGGCTGTGATTTCCACAGGGCAGTCACGTGGGAAAGGCTCAGGTTTCCTCGGGAAAGGAACCTCGGTTTATAGCAGAACTCACATGCACAGAAGCATGAAGGACTTGGGGCAGAGACCAAATGATAGCAGAAAAACATTGCTCTGCTTACACACTGCTCCCTCTCTATGGTCAATGAAGAATAAAATACAACCATGCAAAACTCAACTCACTTCTGGGATGATGCTAAAACACGCTGAATGATATTGTGCTATACCTATGGTTGTCCTGGCAACAGTGACAAACAGCACGCTCGGACCCTGGAGTCAGGTAGAGCGATCTGAACTGGGATCTGTTTTTCATCACCTCCTAGTCCCATGCTCTAGTCTTGTGGGTGTCAGCATTTTCTGCCATGAGCTGGGGATCATAACAGTGACTAATTATGAGGGCTTGTGGGGATTAAACGAGATAACATGAGTGAAAGGCCCAGTATGCTGTTTGGCACACAATAAATGCTTAATGACTGTTAGATATTATTCCTACCACTCTATTTCCAGTGTTTCCTGGAAAACTGTTTTCCTGTATGAATTTACTGATCTTCATTTTCTGCAGGCAGCTCCCAGTGAATGACTGATGTGGTCCTCCTCCTGTCTGTTTTCCCAGACAACAAGGACTTCTTCAGTGTTCTCATTTCCCATGGAGTAGTGTCCTGTGTCTTTCCTACCTGGTCCAATATCCCCAGCAATATCAAAACTGGAACTGCCTTTCCTAAGAGTTTGGTCCTTCACTGTTTATGTGTATCATATGAAAACAAAGTCAAAATTTTACATTCATTCAACCGAATTCTAATTGTAGACGTTAACGGAGACTTTGCTCCAAGTGAGTCAATGGGCCAGGCAGTGTGGGTGCGAGAAAGGGGCTCACACATGTCTGGGCCATGTCTGGTCTGTGGTCCTGCTGCAGCTGGGGTCTGTGTTGATGTCTGTGACCTGTGTGACCACCAGGGGCCATGGGAGAGCTCTGGAGAACTGGTCCTGCCCTTCTCTGGCCACGTTAGCTGGAGAGCTGCCCCCAACCCAGGAGAACTGGCCCAGGTGGCTTGGGCACAGGAGAGCTGGCAGACTGGATGACCGCTGCAACAGGAGAGGGCCCCAACGGTGTGCCCTGACCTTCGCCTGAGGGGTGAGGTTCTGGTGGAGGCCCAAGCTGACCAACTCAGCCACAACCCAGGCCCACATACAGGGCTTTGAGTTGGCCCACCCCAACATCTACCCCATCTACGACCTGCTGGAGTGTGTGAAGGGACCGGTCCTGTGGAAGCAGAGCCATGGACCTCCATGACTCGGGGCAACAACAGGATCTCTGAGAGGAGTCTCGGTGAGGGTCCAGTGATGATGGGGTACAAGAAGCCAGAAGCCTTGAATCAGACCAACAGCTCATTGCAATGAATATTTGCTAAGTAAAGCTGTTTGGACAAAAGATTATACTGCATTACACACCGAAGCTCCCAAGGCCACTACAACGAAAGAATATATGATGGAGAGGCAAGAAAGATAGAGGAGCGAAATGTTTTTCTCTCTTTTTTTTTTTTAACCTGTTGAGTACCTTGGCTTGGCCTTGCTTAAAGATATTATAAGCATCCAAATCTGTCAGAAGGGGAAATGAAACTTTGTAGAATTAACACCCCTCCCATCCCAGAGCCTGATACCAAACTGCCTCATAGTTGTAAACCTGAAGTGAAGAACATCCCATTGTAACTACGAGAGGTTCCCAGAAGACTCCCCTCCCTTCCTGGAGGGCACCCTTCCCTGTCTCACTTCCCTGCTCACATCCTTATTTCCTGGGTTCACCCCCAAATAAACCATCTACACCGAAACCCTTGTCCTGGAACCTGTGTTGTAGTTTGGGTCTGAACTTCCCCGCAATGGCTTATGAAGGGTGATTCCCAAGGAGGCACTGTCCACAGGTCCAGCTTTGGGGAGGTGAGTCACAGGGCTCTGACTTCAAGGGTGGAATTGTTCCTCGATGGGTTCGTTATTGAATGGGCTATTGTCAGGCAGTAGCTTTAAGGGATCTAAGGGATTTAAGCATCCTTAAGGGATAGGGCTCAGCTGGAGGAACAGGGTCACTTGGGGTGTGTCTCTGAAAGAGCCCTCCCCTCTCGCTGCCTTCTGGCTGCCATAATGTGAGCCATTTGCTCTACCATGTGTTCCCTGCCATGATGTGTCCGCTGCACCATGTGTGGGCTCAGAAGCAATGGAGCCAAGGGAACATGGACTGACCTCAGAAGCCATGAGCCCAAATAAACCAACAACCTCTCTTCTTCTCAAGCTGCTTCTTTCCAGTATTTCATCACAATGATGAAAAGCTCATCAACATGATTTGCTTTGGGTGAAATCCATACTAAGACGCATGGCATACACATCTCTGCTTGGGAATATTTCTAAAGGTGGATGAATAATGGATTGAACAAGGTAAAGCAGAGAGGAAGACAAGCCCTGAGGCTCCTAGACCTCCCAGTGACCCTGATGATGAGGACCCAGTGGGGCTCTTGTCTACAAGCTGGGCACCTGCTGTCATGGCAATTTCCAAGGCTGGAGATGAAGAAACCCGAAATGATCTTGCAATGAGGGAATGGGGCGGAATATGGACCCAGAACTGCTGAGGGAGCTTGGGGGAGACTGGTGCACCTGACTGGGGTCATACAAGATCAAGCTGAGGAAGAGGATTGTAGTGTCTGGGAGAGAGCAGTCGAAGCCTTGGCTGTAGAATGTTGGCTCCAAAGTTTAGATCTTTGGGCCCCTAGAGCACACATATGGATGAGTTTATAGGATGCTCAGGGTCACTGGAAGAAGAAGGAGTCCTGAGGACAGAGCTGTTGGGGTGGGGTATGAGCTAAGAGGCACCCTGAGGCAACAACAGTCCATGAGATAGGAGAAAATCCAGAAAACAGGTATCTGGACCTAAGAAGAGCTTTCAGCACAGAAGGGTGGCTAGGTCCTTCACAGGTGACCTTGTCAGCAGTCTCTGTAGAGCAACAAGATGAAAATTAGATGGTAAGAGGCTGTGAAATAGAGTGGGATTCAGAGATGCCCTCTCCCTGGAGTATGGAACATTGTAACATTGTTGGGAAACACTAGGAGTGGAGGGAGGGAGGGACGGCAGATAAAGGAGGGGACGTGTAAGAAGGGAAGATGATTGTAGATGATGGGGCAGGACTCATTAAGACGATGATGAGTGATGTGCACATGGACAAACAGATAGCACATCTGGAATGACTGCCAGAAGGTCTGAGGGAGGCAGTAGGAGATGAAGCGTCAGAGGAAGGCAGCTCTGGAGGAGGAGGGAGGGAGGGAGGGAGGGAGGGAAGGGAGGGAGGGAGGGGAACTCCCGGGTGGGAGAGGGGTCTAGGAGGGAGGACGTGGGAAAGTGGTCTGGTGGTGGACAGGCCACACTGAGGACCTGGGTCAGAAGCGAAGCCTGGAGTGGTGCACCCACAATTCTGAACACTGAGGAGAGAGCCAGCCGAGGGCAGACAAGAGCCCCCCTCGGTTCTCATCCTCAGGGGTGACTGGGAGGTCTAGGGGCCTCAGGGCTTGTGATCTGCCTGCATCACCTTCGCCAGCACAGCTGTACTGTGGTCATTGGCTGTACTGAGCTCTTTTTTTTGAGTCCATGGTCTTCACCTATGGTGGTTTGAAAGAAAATGGCCCCCAAAGGGAGTGGCACTAATGGGAGGTGTGGCCTTGCTGGAGGAAGGTGTGTCACTGTGGGGGCGGGCTTTGAGGTCTCTTTTGCTCAAGTTTCCTCAGTGTGACTTTTAGTCGACTTCCTGTTGCCTGCAAGATGTAGGACTCTCAGCTACCTCTCCAGCATGACTGACCGCCTGCATGCCGCCATGCTCCCTACCATGATGTTAATGGACTGAACCTCTGAAACTTTAAGAGAGCCACCCCAATTAAATATTTTCTTTATAGGAGCTGCCATGGTCATGGTGTCTCCTCACAGCAATAAAAACCCTAAGACACCACATATGTCTGCAATGGTGCCCAGCCCCGACCCACCACTGCCTGGTGCATGCAGGACAGGGAGCCCTGGATGCTGGCCACATAGAGACACTAGCCTTTCTTGGGCATTGGAGTGCAGCTGTTTGGAAATACTTCTACTCCATGTATCAGATGAATTGTATTGCCAGATTAAGGGAATTCTGAGCCAGTGACACACAATTGCAATCCCAGCCCTCAGGGAGGCCAATCTAGTGAAATTGTCTCAAAATAAGGAAACAAAAAGACGAGCTGTTTGAATGAGAATGGCCCCCATGGGCTCATAGAGTCGAGTACTCCTTCCCCAGTTAGTGGAACTGTTAGGGTGGGGCTGGGGGGGGGCTTTGTTGGAAGCCGTGGATAACTAGGAGAAGGCTTTGAGGTTTCAGAAGACCCATGCCATCCATTCCCATTGCTCGCTTTCTGCCTCGTGGTGTGGATCTAGCAGTGAGCTCTCGGCCATAACCGTCTAACCCTCTGAAACCATCAAGCAGATTAAGTGCTTTTTTTAAAGTTCCCTTGGTCAGGGTGTTTTATCACAACAGAACAGTAATGAGGACAAAGACCAAAAAGAAATTGCCTGATTCGCTCTGGTTATGTGGGAATCAAACTCAGATTTCTGTCTGGATTACAAGTCCAAATTCAGTGTAAACCAATGGCAAGTTTTGAACATACGTAAAAGGACACAGAAATTACAGGTTTAGCACATCTCATTTGTATGGGCAGTTTTATTTGTTTGCATGTTTGTTTGCTTGTTTTCAGTTTTAGTTTTGGAGTTTTGCAGACAGGCTTCTCTGTGTAGCCCTGACTGCCCTGGTACTCACTCTATAGACCAGACTGGCCTGGAACCCAAATTTACATGCTTCTGTTTCATGAGTGCTAGGACTAAAGGCATGTACCACCACACCCAGCTGAGAAGTTTTGTTTTTTTTACATGGATAGGGGGTTGTTTTGAAGACAGGGTTTCTCTGTATAATAGCCCTGGCTGTCCTGGAACTCACTTTGTAGACTAGGCTAGCCTTGTACTCACAGAAATCTGCCTGCCTCTGCCTCCCAAGTGCTGGAACTAAAGGTGTGCATCACCACCCCCCAGCTGAGCAGTTTTATTTTTAAATGCATATTTTAACATACAAGTAAAATATGTAATATCAAAATATAATGCATTATAGGCATGTTACATATAATTAAAATAAATGTAATATCAAAATATATATGCATTAGTGATTATTTGACTTGTTTAGAGAAGAATCATTCCAAATTATAAACTCTTGGTGTACTGTGTCTTGTCAGGCTATCCTAAGTCCTTGTTTTCTTATATCCTCATGGGGTTTGAAACCTGTTTTTATCAATTTCCAAACGTCTCAGTAAATCAAATGCAAACACTTGGCTTCCACACTTTAAGAATACAGAAGTGTGGTGACAGAAATAGCCGTGTAACTGTTAATTCAAACACTGCGATTCATAACACAGGGATAGGGTTACCAAGAGTGGCTTTGGCAGCATATGACCAGTTAGGAATTTATAAGGGCCATCGGTGCTGTCACTGCCAATGCACACAGACAACATCAGCATACAACTGCCAAACTAAAATGCATAGTTTTTAAAAGAAATCAAGAAACATTTGTTTATTTTAAGTTAAAATTGGGTGTGGTAGCTCACGGGCCAGCCTGGTCTACTTAGAGTTCCAGGCCATCCAGAGGTACATAGTGAAGCCTTGTCTCAAACAAACAAAATCAAATAGTTGAGACTGGGAAATTATTCTTACTTGAAGAATTTCATTGGGTGTGATGAGCTCTTCTTCAAACTATCAGTGAAGCTCCTAATAAAATGTCTGTGCCAGCTGACGTGCCCAACCTGTGGCTCGCTAGACACTAATGCTTTAGTAGATCCCAACATCGTGTCTTGATGTCAAAAGATTGGACACCTCTGTTCTAGAAAGCATAAGGTGACAACTGATGGAGACTTCATGTTGATCAGATCAAGCTTGCCACACCTGGGGCTGAAGAGGACAAAGAAATGGTCCAGACACACTGAGCCTTCGGAGGAAAATAATCGAAATTCATCATTGGCGCTGATTTAGTAAAGACAAGACTGGAACTGACTCTGAGCTGCTCAAACCCCAAGTTATAAAAGTAAATCTATATATGCAGGGAACAGCCAGTATCTTAGTACCACAAAAGTGCAACCAAATGATTCCCAAGACACAGAAAATGCTTCTGTGCCGGGCGGTGGTGGCGCACGCCTTTAATCCCAGCACTCGGGAGGCAGAGGCAGGCGGATCTTTGTGAGTTCGAGGCCAGCCTGGGCTACCAAGTGAGTTCCAGGAAAGGCGCAAAGCTACACAGAGAAACCCTGTCTCAAAAAAACAAAAAAAAAAAAAAAAAGAAAGAAAATGCTTCTGGATCAAAGGTGAGGAGAAAAAACGGTACAACACAGGAGAAGGACGTGTCCTGGAGTGAAGACACACAGATGCCTCGTGTGGACCTGACTGGAATAAAGCAGTAGAATGGGAACACTGGGAAGACTGTGGTGGGCCCTAGAACAATGTGTACTGGGGACACTGGAGAACTCTCTTGGGTCTGGCAGCTTCTAGTCTGCTAGGGAAAGGGAAGGAACTCCTTACGTAGCCAAGACATATCTAAGCTCTTACAGACAAATGATGTAATGTCTAGAACTGGTTTTAAAATAACCTGCAAGGTGAGACTCAAGGTGAAGAGAGACTAGATGAAGGGTTAGAGAGACTAGTCACAGGTTAACGCTGATGGAGGCATTCAGCTCCTGCTCCTTATCCTTTCTGGATTGAAGCTTAGCAAAGAGCCTGGTTTTCATCACCTAAACTGGTGATCACTGCCCTACAAAGGTAATTCCATAGTAACTTAAGCGTGTTTGTACTCCAGGCAAAGCCTTCCACCTGCAACCTCACCTTACCCATTAGGGAAGCATCCATTTGTCCAGAAAAGAAACTCTGAGCCCACTGGTTACTGTCCAGTGTATGTTCAGTCTAAGACTCTTCTTCTCTTTTGACTCTTCCCTGAGTGCACCATCCCTCCAAGGGTGCACTCTTTTTTTCAAGACAAGGTTTCTCTGTGTTGTTTTGCTGCCTGTCCTGCATCTTGCTCTGTAGTCCAGGCTGGCCTGGAACTCACAGAGATCCGCCTGCCTCTGACTCCTGAGCACTGGGATTAAAGGCTTTCGCTACCGCCACCCAGCCCAAGGGCCCACTCTTACAGAATCTAGAGCAAGAATTTGCCTTCTTTTATAAGGATTTTGTTTTAACTTAAAGCTTAAGTATCCCCTAGGAGCTGTGGGCTGTTAAACACTCGGTTCCTAGCTTGGCACAGCTGATGGAGCCTTTGGGAAGCTGGTGTGAGCACTCTAGGGCACTGGGGTCTTGCTTTGAATAGGATTGTGGAATGGACTCAGCCTCTGCTTCTGCCTTCCATCAGTCATGCTCTGCACATGCTCCTGCTGTGACATGCTGTTGCACCACGGGCCACAGAGCAATGGCACCAGCTAGTCATAGTCTGGACCCTCCAGACCTATAAGCCAAAGTAAATGTTTTTCATGATAGGCTGATTTGTCTCAGATTTTAATCATTGTGATGGAAGCTAACATACTTTCTAATCAGCAGCTTAGCGGCTACTCTTCACTCTCTCCCCCTCTCCTCAAGGGGTCCATTCTGGTTCCAGGCAATTCCAAGCCCCGCAGATTCGGACTCCTCACCCCAGCCTTCCTCCTAACTGCAGAGCTCTTATGATGCTCTCTGTAGCACGGGGACAGCTTAAACAAGCCTTGTCGCCTGCTGCTTCCCTTATGGAGAGACTAATCTGGTTGGTCAGCCATGGGTCATGTTTACCTTCCCTACTTCCTGTGTAGCTGTTTCCTGGAACTAAACATTCCCTCCTGGAGGGAAGAGGGTAAGGCCAGGAAATCAATAACCTCACAACTGGAAAAACTGAAACTTACAGGATTCATAAGGTTCCCTCCTCAATGTCATAGAAACGGCAAACAGATTCCCCTACCTAACCAGCAGAAACTGCCCTCGACTTCTGCATTGAGATTCCTCAGCGGGAGGCTATCCAGTGAAGCCACTGCCCTGGAGCTGTGTGCTCCTCTAAGCAACCCTGGTAAGTTCACTGGCTCACAATTAGACTTGGGTGGATTCCTCGCTTTGGCCTGCCGCCAGCGTCCTATCTGGGTTTGCTCAGGTCTCCCCAGAAAAAGCCACACCATGCTACCTTTTTAAAGTCCATACTTGGCTTACTTTATAGTGTGTGGTTTTGTTGTTGTTGCTTGACCAACAAGTTGGGATTTAAAACAAAATTATAACTCCCCCACCACCACTGGGAGTGATTTCGGGGGCAACTGGAAGATTATAAAGTAATCCTGTACCCACGAAAAGTCCACTAAGTTAGATCAAGCCTCAGCCAACTGCCAACTTACTGCTGGACAGAACAGAGGAAGACATTCAATATGCCATGCAAAACCCAGGCTGTGAGAAAATGGTCAAGACAAAGGTCTTAGGGTCTTCAAAAAATTGCAAAGGAGAAAAAGAAATTGGAAATGAAAACTATGCATTAAAGGAGACTTAAAAAACATGTTAACCAAACATTATATACATATATGTATATATTTTCTACATACACACACACACACACACACACACACATATATATTCTCTACATTAATGGGGAAAATGATCATGTCAACTCTGGGGGGGTTTCTGATAACAGTAAACAATTATTAAGAGTGATCACAGTATTGTGGTCACTATGGCTTGAATGTGAAATGTTCTCCATAGGCTAATGTGTGTGAACACTTGGCTCCCTGCTGGTGGCATTGGTTTGGGAGATTGTGAAATCTTGCTGGAGGAAGTAGGTTGCCTGATAGTGGGGCTTACAGGTTAGAGAGCGCCCCATTCCTGCCGCAGTCTGTCTGCTTCCTGCTCCACAGACGGGGTACCTCACACTCTCACTGCCACAGAGCTGCCTGGAGCCATGCCTTCCCAGTCATGATGGACGGTGTCATCTCAAACAATGAGCCAAAATAAATCTTACCTCCCTTAAATTACTTTTTGTCCAGTATGTTGTCACTGAGAAATGTAACTGGTTACAATGGTTATGGTAATTTTTTAAAATTACAGTGTTCTGTCTGCATGTATGTTTGGGTGCCAGAAGAGGGCGCCAGATCACATTATAGATGGTTATGAGACACCATGTGGCTGCTGGGAATTGAACTCAGGACCTCTGGAAGAGCAGCCAGTGCTCTTAACCTCTGAGCCATCTCTCTAGCCTGTTTGATAATTTTTAAAGATTTACTATCTTTAAAATGTGTTGGGTTTTAAATATACCTAGTAAAAAAAAAGTATGGGCAAAATCAAATGTCTGATATTTGTTTCAAAATAATTAAGGGGTGACATTATTAAAATGGAGACAGGGTTGGCCTTGAGTTGACGGTCATTTGAAAGGTGATGTTTTATGGGGGTCCACTGCACTGCTGTCTACCAAGTCAGCATAATAAAACATTTTATAAAATTCTATGCATTTTAGCTTTAAAAGAGATCTTCTGAGACAGGATAGTTTATAGTTCTTTTTAGTGTTGTGTTCTTACTTCTGTTGATAGGGGGAGTAATTTTCTCCTTTGCCTCCCCTCATTGCCCATTCTTAAAGGTAAACTGTTTTGAATCCTAAAAAACTGAGGCTTCCCTGGCAAACACAGAAGAATGCACAGTTTTCAACCACCTCTGTTCCTACAAACAGAAGCTGAAGTGTGTCTGCGGAGACAGGTGGGGTCCTTGGGCTGGAGGTGGGACAGCCTTGGAAGGAGAAGTGTGTCTGTGGAGACAGGTGGGGTCCTTGGGCTGGAGGTGGGACAGCCTTGGAAGAAGGAGTGTGTCTGCGGAGACAGGTGGGGTCCTTGGGCTGGAGGTGGGACAGCCTTGGAAGAAGTGTGTCTGCGGAGACAGGTGGGGTCCCTGGGCTGGAGGTGGGACAGCCTTGGAAGGAGAAGTGTGTCTGTGGAGACAGGTGGGGTCCCTGGGCTGGAGGTGGGACAGCCTTGGAAGGAGAAGTGTGTCTGCTGGAGACAGGTGGGGTCCCTGGGCTGGAGGTGGGACAGCCTTGGAAGGAGGAAGTGTGTCTGTCGGAGACAGGTGGGGTCCCTGGGCTGGAGGTGGGACAGCCTTGGAAGGAGAGTGTGTCTGTGGAGACAGTGGGGTCCCTGGGCTGGAGGTGGGACAGCCTTGGAAGGAGAAGTGTGTCTGTGGAGACAGGTGGGGTCCCTGGGCTGGAGGTGGGACAGCCTTGGAAGGAGAAGTGTGTCTGCGGAGACAGGTGGGGTCCCTGGGCTGGAGGTGGGACAGCCTTGGAAGGAGAAGTGTGTCCTGGTCCCTTGGAGGACAGTTGTCGCCATGGGGTCCCTGGGCTGGAGGTGGGACAGCCTTGGAAGGAGAAAGTTGTGTCTGCGGAGACAGGTGGGGTCCCTGGTGCTGGATGGTGGACTCCTTGATATGAGAGTGCTGTCTGGCGCGAGTATCAGGTTGGGTGTCCCTGGGCTGAGGTAGGACAGCCTTGGAAGGGGAGAGTGTGTAGTTGGTATATCTAGGTGTGGCTCCCTGGCTGGAGTGGGACATGCCTTGAAGAGTAGAGTGTGTCTGCTGGAGACAGGTGGGGTCCTGGGCTGGAGGTGGACAGCCTTGGAAGGAGAAGTGTGTCTGCTGAGACAGGTGGGGTCCCTGGGCTGGAGTGGGACAGCTTGGAAGAGAGTGTGTCTGCGGACAGGTCTGGCTGAGGTGGCAGCTTGGAGAGGGTGGGAAAGGGGGGCGGGTGGAGGTGGGAAGCCTTGAAGGGAAGTGGTTGGGAGACAGGGGGGGTGGGGGGGGGGGAGAGTGGGGAGAGGTGGCTCATCTTGGAGAGGCTGCCACTCTAACCCAGGACCCAGAAGAAAGCCAGAAGCTGCGGTTGGTTGCAAGACAAGGGACTGGGGGTGGGAAAGGGAGCGTTCCTTTTCTCCGTGGATTGGCTTCCACACCTTTCTCAACTGTGCTCCTACCATACGCTTAAGAACATAACTGCAGTGTTTTCTCCTCCACGTGAGCCCAGTTCGTCTTGGGAAATTAAGACTGCTGAAAAGAAAGAGTAGGTGATGGAGGTGCTGGGTGGGCCTGAAGGTGGGACCCAGTAGGGCCCAGGGAGTGGGACACAGCGGGCCTAGGGATTACCTTGTCAATGTGTTAACTGTGTATCTCTCGTACTGAGCTCTCCTTCTCTGTCTCTAACTGTAAGCTGCCTCCCAGTCCTTCCCAGGCCACCGTGTCCTGGCCCTTGGCCCAGGGTGTCATCCGCACACTGACCTTTCACCAGCCTGGGTATTCAGTTAGCCTCTCCACATCAACTCACCCAAACCACATTCTTGATTTCCCCCAAACCTTAGTTGCTCTGCCCATACTGCAGGCATCCTTATCTCCTTTTTCTCCGCTAAGGTCTAACGCATCAGGAAATTCCTTCATTTACCTTCCAAGTGAATTCCAAATCCTATCACTTCTCATCACACCCACCAATATCACGACACCATCTTGCTTGTGTTGGCTCAAGAGCTGGCTCAGTACTATCCAGGGGTTTCTCTTCACATGTGGCACATACAAAGTTCTTTCCCGGGCTACCTGACCCTTTGTGCTCTGGGCTCTGCCCATCTCCCCACCTTAACCCCTTGTTTTTCTCTCTGCTGGGTGGCCAGGGTGGCCTCTGTGCTGGTCCTTCAGGCTCTGGATGGCATCTCCACAGGGAATGTTCTTTCCCAATGCACCTGCATTCCCTTAGGGTCACTGCTCAACTCCTCAGATGGATTTCTGACCTCGTTCTAGTGGTAACAATACCTTTTCACTCTCTCACCCATCTCGCTTTATTTTTTTCATATCATTTGTTCTCATATGACATATCGATTTACATATTATCTGACTCCTGACCAGAATTTAAGCTCCATAAGGGCAAGGACATTGTTTACCAGAACAGTTGTTAACACAAAGTATTATTCAATAAGTATTATGAATTAATGAATGAATGAAGTGAAAAATGACACGAATGCCTTTTTCATGGAGTTCCAAGTTCATGAAGTTTAGTAAAACAACCTCATTCATTCCCAGAAATACTATACCTGTACCCAACCTCAAATAACTGAAAGGTAACAACAAATATAGAAAATGTTTACATTCATTCAGCAGATTTGTACTGATGACTGATATCTCTTACTGAGTCCCATGTGAAGGTAACTCCTAATGCTGAGTGACCTTCCAAGGCATTCGACCTATATCTGGAAGAGCTGGGATTCAAAGGCAGATGGATTCTTTACCCTAAGCCACACTAGAAGTCTCTTTTAGCCTTATCCTCAAGCCATCTCATTCGGGAACATTCCCTCCCACCCAGAATTGGCACCAGAACTGCCAACGTGAGCGCAGGAAACGCTGTGGCTCATCTGTCACTCCACTTGAAGCCCTTGTGCCACAGGCAAAGTTGGCTGCTGGCTGCTCCAACCCCAGAGCCCTCTGTTAACGTTGCTGAACAACTAACTGCTGCCTGGTGCATTTGTGCTGCCGCCTCGCCCTAAGTCCACAACGTCCGCAATCCCTCAACGACAAGGCCGGGTGTCCCTGGAGCCTAACACGGCATCTGCCATGCAGTGGGAATTCAGCGAATGTTCTGTAGTGAGCAAATGGATTCCATGAGGAGACTTTCCATGCTGCAAGCTGTTGATGGAGCAGATGGCCAGCTGGCCCCTTGCTCTGCTCAACCTTTCAGGACCCTTTTTCCCTTCCTATTTGCATGCACGTTTCTACACTTCCTATTTCCCTGCATGAGTTTTTGTGACATTTCTGTGCCACCAGGGCTCATTTGCACTCCTTCTGGTAGTAACTTCTGAAAGAAAATCTCTCTCTCTCTTAAATTCAGATTTTGCTGAAAATGTTATGCCTTGTGAGATCCTATTTCCCAGTGATCAGAGAGGTCCTCGTCTGAGGAAACAGTCACTGAGGTGGAAATTTAGTGCCTCCTGGAGCAATCCAACTTGATGCTTCAGTACAATGCCATGGGTCTTTAAAAAGCTCCAGTGATGGTAGGGTTAAACTTTAAAGGTGTGGAGGGTGAGGGGGAGAGGTGTGGTGTGCACACTTATAATCTACACTCTCAGAAGGAGAATCATAAGTTCCAGGCTAGCCTGGGCTACACATGGAGATCCTGTCTCAAAGGAGAAGAAAAAAGTACATTTTAGGCATGTATACATTCACATGGAAAGACTGTTCACAGTGTATTAATTTCTAGCAGATTACATAATAACACTGTGATTTTAGTCTGCAGTAAACAGTGTGTTTAGTATTTCTCTTCCCCACAAAGACTCTGATTTCTTCCCAGAGTATTTCCTCCCTCAGTTGAGTGTGGTTGGTTGGTGGCGATATCCTCAGGTGAGGTCCATCATCTGTGATGGATGCTAAGGAGCAAGGTTGTCCTTAGCAGGTGCACAGGACACAGCAGCAGTCTGCACAGGCAGGTCCACTCAGACGATGGCTCTTCGGCTCTTGCTCCCTGTTGCTTTGCCCTCCAAAGCCCTGTGGCTCCAGTCTGCCCCAGCCTGCCCCACCTAGTCTACTGCAAGCCTGAAGCTCAGTGCACAGCCCTTTCTCTGCTCCTGGCTTCTGCAAGGCCACCTTGCCTTCTGAATATCTGTCAAAAACCCTGACAGGTCCACAGTGATATTCTGAAGATGTTAGAGACATACACATGTTTGGGAGAAAGCTTCAGAAGAGATAAAGCCAAGTGTTAATACTGTGGACATTTATAGAGCAGTTCAAACTTTACATTGCTTCTCCCAAAGACCTATTCCCCCAGGAAGTCTAAAATAGTGACATGTGCCAACCTGCAGGGGAACACAAGAGCGAACTGGACTCTGTTTCCATTTATAGACCTTATATGCCAGAATCGGGTCTCACTGACATTTTCACCGGGTCTCTGGGTGAGAGATGCACATTTAGAGAAGACAGGCAGATGTTCTACTGGAGATATGTCGGGGCTACATGCCTATTCATCCTTTACTTTGCTTACTGACATGTAACCACTAAATTTGTGGGTGTCCAGGTAGGTGGAGAATTTACAGGTGTTGCCTAGCTTTAGTGAGAAGAACCTGCATAAATTTGTAATCCGCTTAAGGCTCCCACAAAGTAAATGGAAGGCAAAACTGATACTGTCACACCAGCAAGCTTCAGGAGAGCGGTGCTGTGTGCTGCCAGTGTGGCCCAGGAGGCCAAAGCTAAGACATCTCCTCCTGCCAGCTCTCTGTCAATCATGCGTGACACAGGGTTAAACAGTAACAGCACTAGTCAGATCTGGTAAGCAGATCAAGAAATTTAAGTCTTGGACCAAGAAGACTATCAGAAACAGATTGGCCTCTACGATCATGGACAACTTTGCCTAAGTGAGCATCATGCCCTGAGCAGGTATAACCAGAGCTGGAATGCAGCTACAACAGCTAGCACAGGAACAAACTTCAGCATGCTTTAAAGCTACATTATAGTGACATGATATTAACCCATACTTAAATTTCACAAATAGCAATAAATCTTTTCAAGATTTCTTACTGACTATTGAAAACCTAATAAACAACATGATAGATCTGATATTTGGACCAGACAAGCATATAATGTCCTGATTTTATGTGCTTTTCTTCTCTTGAGTTAGGAGGGTCTCATGCATCCCAGACTGGACTAGAACTCACTACATAGCCAAAGATGTCCATGAACTCCTGATCTTCCAGCACCCCCAACCCCAAGTACTGGGATTGGAAGCATGATCCACCATGCCTGGCCTATCGCAGTGCCAGGGTTGGAATCCAGGACTTTGCATGTTAGGTAAGTACTCTACCAACTGAGCAACCCCCAGCCCCAGCCCCAGCCCCAGCCCCAGCCCCAAATGCATGTCTTTTCTCACTGGACCAGGTGAATGACTTATGCTGCTAGAAATGGGCTATGATTGATAGCAATTCATAAATGGAGGGAAGAAGAAGGGGGGAGTGAGGGAGGATAGAAGGAGAAAGGGGGAAGGGGTGAGCCTCCTAAGTCCTTAACATTAACATAGCAGCTGATCACTCATAGTGTGGTGAAAGCAAACCTCTCAGTATCTCTCCATCAGCACCACCCTCATCCCACAGATGAATTTTGTCAGCTCCCTACTTTCCCACACTCTGGCTGCCCGTACCCAGGCAGCAGGTCTCCATCTCCACCCTACCCCCTGCCTGCCTGCCTAGCTGGTTTTCTATAAATAACTGCCTCCATCCATTATAGCTTTGTGCTATCCATCATCACACAGCCCTATATAGTAATTCTTTCCACTTCCCACGTGAAGATGCCGAAGCTCAGCAGTATCAGTGTCTGTGCCAGTTACATGTTCTGTAAGGGCAACGTCCAACCCCAAATCCCATCTCTGCACCATGTAATACTTACCAGGGTAGAGGTTCTGCCATTTAAGTGCACCTAATCCTCTCCCCCAGATTCCCATATCCATTACACAAGGAGATTTGGGGGCCACACCTCCAGAGATTGTTCTGAGAATCTATATGATCATCCTTGGCTACATAATTACTTTCTAAAAAACACCCATCCCCCAGGGGCCTTCGGAAGCAAGTGACAGGCAGCAGCAGTTTTAGAAATACTAGAGAGAGCCCAAGTCTGAGTGGACAGAACCAGGAGGCTGTTTTATCTACACTGTAGCATGATAATCATCTCCAAGGAAATGTCTGTATAAAAGGTGCCTTCTTATGTGGAAGAATTAGAAAAAAGAAAGGAAAGGTGAAAGGCAGAAAGGAAGGAGCTAAAAACATTCTGGTCAACAGGAAACAGGCCTGTCCTTGACAACCAGTCACATTCAAATACCCTGCCATCCCAGACAGTCCTTTCGTCTCTTAGGCACCCGGCACGTGAACATGGGTACCCGCGGTGCAGAGCCCCGAACGAGTCACAGGCGAAGCGGGACCAGAGTGTGATCCCCAGGTTCACAGACCCTCTGCCTACGAGTGGGAGAACATGGCTAGCTCTCCACAGGCAGGGCTCCAGGGGATGGTGCACCCTGAAGAAGCCAGAGGACCCACAAGTCCTAAGAAAAGCAAACTTTCTGCAGAGTCCGGTGCTCTTCTTGCCTGAAAAATAACACTGTGGTTTAAATCGGAGGTTGGGCAAGGAGGTAAGTTAAGATGGAAAATGCCCACCCACAGTATAAAGGAAAGTGTTCAGTGTGGTGTAGCTCAAAGGTACGTGGCCCCTGGCGTGGCCCGTGGCACAGCGGCAACCCTGCTCCTTTGGCAAATAGAGGACTAAAGCACAACTTCCTTTGGGGTCTGTGTTGCCTTCTTTGTTGACCCTGGGGGGAAATGGTGCTGGAATTAAAACCAACCAGACTACTAACCAGAGGGTGCCCTGGAGACAGGGTACAGAGTGCAATATCCGTCTGAACTCCTAACACTCTAGTGAGACAGGGACATGGCGCTAAGGCATCTTCTTCGCTACCTTCTGTGTATAAGCCTTTCCCTGAGCCAAGAGAATGAGGGGTCTCTTGGCTATCAAGATCCTGGGAAGCACTCACCCTATTTACTTGATGTAGCCAGGGTTACACACTCATAGCCATCTTGGGTACTCCAGACAAGTCCATACCTCATGTGTTAGGCACTGGTGCAAGTTTGTGACTGCATGGTGCACCAGTCTGCACAGCTTGGTGACTGCATGGTACACCAGCCTGGAACAGCTTGGTGACTGCATGGTGCACCAGCCTGCACAGCTTTGTGGTGACGTGCAGTGGTGGTGGCACCAGCCTGCACAGCTTGGTGACTGCATGGTGCACCAGCCTGCACAGCTTTGTGACTGCATGGTGCACCAGCCTGCACAGCTTGTGACTGCATGGTGCACCAGCCAGCCTGCATCCAGCTTTGTGACTGCATGGTGCACCAGCCTGCACAGCTTTGTGACTGCATGGTACACCAGCCTGCACAGCTTTGTGACTGCATGGTGCACCAGCCTGCACAGCTTTGTGACTGCATGGTGCACCAGCCTACATCAGCTTTGTGACTGCATGGTGCACCAGCCTGCACCATGACTCGACTTTCACTTTGATGAGTACGTCTCATGTCTGTCATGTGTTGTTGCCATCACAAAGTCCGGCTGTGAATGCTCCTGGGGTTACCACACCCTCCTTGAGTCCCCTGTCCTTACCTAAAGGCTTGAGGCTCATTTCATCTGCAGCTGGGGACCCCAACATGCATGGTTAAGTGAGGGGTGCGTCAATTTTCCACTTGGATTTTACCTTAAACAAACCTTTTTTGTTTGATTCTAGAAAAGTTTGTCTTGTGAAACTTTTGAAGGAAGGTGGTGGTTTCCATCACAACCACTGTTGCGTTCATGTAACTTTCCAGACCTGATTCATATGTACTAGTGTACACAGTCACATTGTATGGGTGTGCAGGCATGTGTGTGTGCATGAATGTGTAGGCCAGGGTCAACTTCAAGTGTTCCTCAGGACTCACTCATTTTTGATACAATGCCTCTTTGGGGATCTGGAGCTCACTAATAGGATCTTCCTCTGTATGCCTCCCCATTGCCAAGATAAGTGCCCAGCTTTTTATGTGGGACTGGGTATTGAAACCAGGTCCCCAGGCTTGTGGAGCAACCACCTTGACCACTGAGCCATCTGGCCAGCCCCCACGCGTGATTGTCATCATAATTTTCTTTTGTTTTGTTTTTTTGGTTTTTTTTTTTTCGAGACAGGGTTTCTCTGTGTAGCTTTGCGCCTTTCCTGGAACTCACTTGGTAGCCCAGGCTGGCCTTGAACTCACAGAGATCCGCCTGGCTCTGCCTCCCGAGTGCTGGGATTAAAGGCGTGCGCCACCACTGCCCGGCTGTCATCATCATTTTCATGAAGGCATTCTTTTCTTTTTTTTAATTAAGAGATTTTCTATTCATTCTACTTGGCAACCACCGATTTCCCTGTCCTCCCTCCTCCCACCCCCCTCATGTAGGCATTCTAAGAGTAAAAAGGAGAAATGTCACTGATTGTGCTGGGACAGCACATGCAGGCTGGGGCCACCCAGGGCAAATGGGGACATACAGTCATTCTACTTATGAAAGAAGTAAAGAAAAATAAGGCACACAAAGCAGAGTCCCAGCTAACATGAAACATGAACAAAAAATGACTTTTGGTGTGAAGATTTGACACCACAGCACGACCTATGAAGGCCGGTTAATACAGTCCCTTACAGCTACGTGACCTCTGTCACTCCCTGGAGTCACGGTACCTACTTCACTGGGTCATCACCAAGGTTAAGTGAGTGAACTAAGTACAGCACTTAGAACAGTGCCTGGCACCCAGTCAGAGATGGCCAAGTACTGTGTACTATCACTAATTATACCAGCGTGGAAGAAAGCCGTGCTCTACGGCAGCAATACGGCAAGTCAAAGCGCAAGCAGAACACTGTTTCCAGGAAGGGCGTGCCATCTGACCACAGCAGGCGCTGCCCTTCCGAGTCTTACCGCCCTCCACACCTCCAAATCCCGGCTGCACTGCCCTCCCACCTTAGCCTACAGACTGTCACTGTCACTCATTTCTGCTGACCCCTCGTCAGTCTTGACCTTCTGGCCTTGCACTTCACCCACCTTGACTCAACAACACTTTCCGTATTTGCTCCTGGGCCTGGGTTACTAGACAAAACCCCCCAGGATTTCTTGAAAGCTCTTTTGTAGACTACCCCCCAACTCTCTCATTTCCCACAGAACACTTCAAATCTGTACCATCTCTCTAGCTCTGTGACCTACCCTCTTCCTTCTCATTCACGGAGACAGTACAGCCAAGTGGAGAGGCCCAGGCCTGGAGTCCTGGCACTAGGGAGGCAGAAGCAGAAGAGTCACCAGTGGTAAGCACAGCAAGACCCTATCTTAACAACAACAAAAGGAAGGAGAGCTAGAGGCCACTGGACAGAGACCGCATACATTAGTTCATGTCCATGGCCAAGGCCAAGACCTTTGTAGCCCTGGACCCTGAGTGTCCTGTGCTCTCTGCCTTGTCTCAACCTTAAATGCAAACATACAGCACACCTGCACAGTTTACATCCTCCAAACTCCCTCCCTCTGCCCTCTCTCTCCTCTCCACTGCTCAGGAGCCTGTCCTCCGGGCTCTTTCTCACATCCGTTCATTCCTGGAGCCACTGGACTTCACTACCTGCCACTTGGCAAGTCTGCCCCGAGAGAGGTTCTCAGTGAGTGTGCCGGTACTGAAACTGAGGGATGTTTCTCCATCCTCAATTACTTCATATCTCCATATCTCCACCACATCTGGCTTGGTTCCGGTCTCCTCAAGAGTCTCTCCTGCCATGGCTTCCCCTCCTCTCAGGCTTCTTCCCATGCTCTACAGGCTCCTCTTCTGCCCTCCCCCAACTCACTATCTCCCCCAGTTCTGTCCTAGATCCTCTTGTCTTTCCTGGACACTATGTGCTGACAACTCCAAAACCCGTGTCTCTAGCAGATGTCCCCTTATTTACCCCACTGGTTTCTATGTTCTACAAGCTCCTTAAGCCAGAGAGGACCACAGTCAAGCTCATCAGCCGGCTCCTTGGGTGTCTTATCTGAATGGCTGCTATCATTATTAACAAAGTATTCAAGCCAGAAGCCGGGCTTTGTGCTTGACTTTCCCAAGGCCCTCAAGCCTGCCAACCAGCCTGCCAGCTGCTCTCCTCGCCACATTTCAAGTTGTTTCTCAGGCTATTTACAACTCCAACTACTTTCTCTGTGATGTTCAGAATCAAATTCACGTTCAAACACTGAAACCTTGACCTCAATTAGCCCATTATCTCTTAGGACATAATTCCTGTCTCCCACTCCGACCTTTTCATCTCTCATCGGGTCCCAAATATCTATAAACCAGACTTTCAATTCCCAGATTCTTGGGTTTCATGACACCTCCGGGGTTTTGATCTGATGTTCTCCTGCTGACACGCTCTGCCTCTGAAGTAAACTACTCAGAGAATGACTTTTTCGGAACTTAGGAACTATTAAGTCAGTAAGTCTCGTGTTACCTGTTTTAGACTGTCCCCTGGAAACACCCTCACCCCACCAGGCTGAGTCAACTGCTTCCCTTGTACGACGTTTAGTCCCTGAATGTATGCTTGCTGATTGACTTGCAAGTCTCCCTCACTGAACTGTGACTTTGATTCATTAGAATCCAATCCATTTTCATACTCAGCAAACGCTTGTACCCACTGAGCCACCTCCCCCGCCTAGAAAGAAATTCCTGTGAGAGGACCACTGTAAAAGGAGCAAGCCTGACTCCCTCCCGGCCTCTCTGCGACTGCTCCACCATGTGCTCCTGTCTGGCTAGCTGCACTTTGGCAAGGTGCATGCAAGAGCGGCCCTCGCTCAGCACACATAGTGTTGCCTGGACCCTGACATCTCTAACTGTGAGCTAAATGAACCTCTTTCTTAGGGAGTCAGTCCATTTCAGGTACTCCATTCTGGTAACAACAGACTGAATACACTCAGTACTCAGGACAATATTCCCATGACAGATACTCTGAATAGGTGAGGATTCTAAAGAGCACAAAAGGAATTGCCATTTCCAGTTTTCATTCAGTCTCCCTTTCTCTAGATTCAATTATCTCACCTCCTTTAGCTGTTCCATAAACGGCAACATGCTGGATGAGCACATTTCAATTTTACACGGAGCTATTAGACTCTCAAATGAGATTTGTAATTGGCAGTCACGAGAAATCAATTATTAGTGGTTATTCCAGTTGCTCTGCTCCGCGTTCAGCAGCGTCTATGCTGCTCAGAAAAGCAGCCAGCACCACACTGTTGTCCGTGTCTAGGCTGGGGCTGTTCTGCCCCACACGAGCTTTCTATGCCAAATCTTAGGGTGTTATGATCAATCTTCATTTTCTGTTTAATTAATTTCAAGGTAACATTGGCCTAGTTGTGGAAAAAAAGCAATAATACACTTAGCGTTAAAGTATTTTACAGTTCCTTTTAAATAATCAACTTGTCATTCCATAAATCTAGTCACACTAAACAAATTTATGTTTTAAATTGGTCATCTCTAGAAAACAAAATACCTTGAAATAATTATGGCATAAGGTACTAAATATGGAAATAATAAGCTAAAGTGTGAAATTAATTAGGACAAGCAATTTTCAAACTATCCTTTCAATTAGAAATTAAGTCTTTACAGTTGTCTTAAAAGAAGAACAAAGAAATTAAGTCTTTGGAGCGTTTAATTTTCATCTATCACCATCATTGTGATGTAGTCCCTGTAATTGATGGAATTTGAGTCAGGATCAATTGCAGCAGACAACATTTCTTCCATTTCCTCTTGAGAAAAAGGCTCACCTGGAGAGACAAGAAGAGAGATCATCATTTATAGTCAGGAGGTTTTCTCTCTCCATTAGCCAGCTTCATCACCATGGAGCCCACAGGCCCCAGCTGTTGTAGCTTTTTCTCCACTGGAGCGGTACAGCCAACACAGGAGAATCCAGAGGTTCAAAAGGCATGCTGCCATACACCCTGCAAGGCTGCAGATTTCCTAACCTGCTGGTACCTACAGGATACCTTATTTCAGTCAAAACAGCAGGAGTACATAAAACACCACGAACAAAGTTGTTTATTCACTTAAATTAAAATTATTGAAATTGCAAAAGTATTTGCTTGCAGCTAAAGTCTTATAAGTGAATCTTCTTATTGTGTTTAGTGAAACTATGGAGAGATGATTAAATGTTAGCTATTGCTGAAGAGAGGGACCAGACACTTACCCACTACTTCATCAGGTCTGTCTCAATCACACTGGGGTAACCCCACCAGAGACGCCACTCATCATCAGCCTAAAACTCCCCTGTGTTTCAGTCTGGGCTGGTGTTGATGTCAGATAAAATCAAAAATCTGGGCTTTAATTACACTCAGGTAACAACTGAGAGCAATCTTAGAAACTGGCTTCACCAGGGCAGGACAGAAACTCCAAAAGAATGTAGAAAAAGCTGCAGACTATTTAAGACAGAACTATGTCCCAATGTTAACTTAAATACAAGGCATCCAGGCCATCATGCTAGACCTTTAGGGGAAAGTCTTAAGCAAACCAAGGCTTGAGGAGGGTTACTGTCTTAGTTAAAGTTTCTGTCGCTGTGAAGAGACATCATGACCACAGCAACTCTTATAAAGGAAGTAACATTTCATTGGGTGGCTTACAATTCAGAGGTTCAGTCCATTATCATTATGGTGGGACATGATGTCATGCAGACAGACATGGTGCTGGAGAAGGAGCTGAGAATTCTATACCCTTGATCCACAGGCAACATGAAGTGAACTGAGACACTGGGTGTGGCTTGAACATATATGAGACCTCAAAGCCCACCTCCACAGTGACACAGTTCCTCCAACAAGCCACACCTCCTAATAGTGCCACTCCCTATGAGCTTCTGGGGGCCAATTACATTCAAAATACTATACTACCATATTCCACCCCCTGAACTCCATAAGCTTGTAACAATATCATAATGCAAAATACATTTAGTCCAACTTCAAAAATCCCCATAGTCTATCACAGTCTCAACAATGTTTCAAAGTTCAAAGTCTCTTAATTGTAATCCCCTATAAAATCAAAGTGAAAAAAAATCACATACTTCCAACATATAATGGCACAGGATATACATTACCATTCCAAAACATAGGGGAGGGAGCACAGTGAGGAAATACCAGACCAAAGCAAGTCTGAAAACCAGCTGGGCAAACTCCAAACTCTGCATCCCCATATCTGATGTCAAAATGCTTTTCAGCTCTCCAATTCCTTTCAGCTTTGTTGACTGCAACACACTTCTCTCTCTTGGGCTGGTTACAGTCCCTGTCTAGCAGCTTTCCTCAGCAGGTAGCCCATGGCTCTGGTAGCACCAGCATCTTGGGTTCTCCAAGGTAATCCAGGCTTCAACCTCACAACTTCAGTCAATGGCCTCTCTAGGCTTCCAATCAGGGACTCCCCTGACACATGCCTGGCCTTAGTTGCAGAGGCAAAGTCCAGAGTTCCCTTCTATCCTTAACACCAGAACCAAGTGGCCGAAGCTATCAAGTTCTGCTGCTTTCTGGGGCTGGAACATGGCCCCCTCATTCAATTACATCTTTACCAATTTTCTGTTTTCCATGGTTTCCTTCATGGCCCAACCTTGGCTGTCCTAGATCTGGATCTGTGGCCCAGGCTGGTCTCAAACTCAGAGATCTGCCTTCCTCTGCCTTCCCAGTGCTGCGATTAAAGACGCGTACCAGCACATCCTGCTTTGAGCTTTGCTTTTATTCCTTTTCATAAATTGGAAACTTAGCTGGGTGGGATCTTGCCCTGAGGTTACCACTCCCTTTATTCCATTTCTTAATCTGTTTATCTCCTTGACCACAGGATTTAGCTCCATTCCACTTTCTGGTGCTCCTTTTCTCCTCAAGTCGTACATTTTGTATTTTTCCTTTCTCAGCTCGCTCCTTTTCACTATAAATCTTTATAAGCATGAACACTAGTAACCACACAACAGTCTATACTACGCTGTTTATAGATTTTTCTTTCTGCCACCGGATTTAATCCAAAACTCTTCACTTTACCCTCAGGCAGACTCTTTGAACAAGAGGAAAAAGCAGCTATGTTCTTTACCAAAGTATCACAAGAACGTTCTCTAGGCCACATATTAATATTTTCTCCTCTGAAACCTCTTGAGCCAGGCCCCCACAAATCATCAAATCACACTCAGCACCATTGTCTT
The DNA here is from genome assembly GCF_004664715.2 of Peromyscus leucopus. Lineage (NCBI taxonomy): Eukaryota > Metazoa > Chordata > Mammalia > Rodentia > Cricetidae > Peromyscus > Peromyscus leucopus. The sequence goes on from NC_051076.1 coordinate 20,721,102, forward strand.
CAATGTTCCTATTAGTATGGCCCATTAAGCAGCACTTAAAGCATTCAACTGCTTCTATAATCCACAGTTCCAAGTTCCTTCAAACAAAAGTATGGTCAGGTGCTGTGGGATATCTTTCTGTACACTGTGAATATGTGTTGCTGTGACTGGTTGATAAATAAAGCTTTTTGGCCAATGGCCAGGGCAGAATAAGATTAAGCAGTACATTTGAACTGGACAGACAGGAAGAGGATAGGCAGAGGCAGGGGAAGACGCTGCAAGCCGCTGCCAGGAGAAGCAAGACGTGAAAGTAACAGTAAGCCACGAAGCCATGTGGCAATGCATAAGTTAATGGAATGGGTTGATTTAAGATGAAAGAGCTAGCTAGCAAGAAGCTGAAGCTATAGGCCACACAGTTTTTAATTAATATAAGCCTCTAAGTAATTATTTTATAAGCGGCTGTGGGACCATGGGTGGGAGAGATGCATCTGGACTGGGCAAGGCAGGAGTAGAGAAATTTCTGACTACTGTCATGCCTATCACAACAATACCCCAGTCCCTGGTACCAACTTCTGTCTTCAATTAGGGTTTCTATTGCTGTGAAGAGACACCGTGACCACAACAACTCTTTTAAAGGAAAACATTTAATTGAGGTGGCTCACTTACAGTTCAGAGGTTCAGTCCATTATCATCATGGTGGGACATGGCAGCATGCAGGCAGATGTGGTGCTAGAGGAGGAGCTGAGAATTCTACACCTTTGATCCACAGGCAACAAGAAGTGAACTGAGACACTGGGTGTGGCTTGAGCATATATGAGACCTCAAAGCCCACCCCCACAGTGACATACTTCCTCCAACAAGCCACACCCCCTAATGGTGCCACTCCCCATGAGCTTATGGGGGCCAATTACATTCAAATTACCATAGTTACCTACTTTATTAGCCTAAGACACTTCTCACTGTCCACAGTGCTTTCTATGTTGGGATTTAATTACCAGTACAGAAATTTTGCAGATAGGTAAGGGCTTTGTGATTTTCATTTTTAACTTTTGTTTTGTTTTGTTGTTGTTTGAGACAAAGTCCTATGAAGTCCAGGGGTCTGACTTCAAACTCACGTTTTTCTTACCTTGGCCTTCTGAGTGCTAGGTTCATACACATGCATCATCACACCCACTTCCTAAGAAAGAATTCCTGGAATGCTGAAGTGACAAATTCCGTATTTTTGTTATCTAAATCTGCTGCCAAGTAAACTTGGATGTAAGTCTCAAATGGACACTGATAATGGGTGGCAGGTATAGTGGTGCATACCTACAATCCCAGCACTCAGGCTATAGAAGTGAACTTGAGTCTAGACTTAGCTTTGACTTTAAAAAAAAAAAAAAAAAAAACAGACAGACAACTAGGTAGTGATGGTGTACTCCTTTAATCCCAGTGCTTGGGAGGCAGAGGGCAGGTCAAAGCCAGACTGGTCTACAGAGTGAGTTCCAGGGCAGCTAGGGTTACACAGAGAAACCCTGTCTCAAAAAACAAAAAGCAAACAAAAAACCCAAACAAAAAATAACCAAGGTCTGAGAAACAGATTAGTGACAGAATGATTATCTACCATGTGCAAGGTCTTGGGGATTCCCAGCATGGAAGAAACAGAGGGAAGGAAGGAAGGAAGGAAGGAAGGAAGGAAGGAAGGAAGGAAGGAAGGAAGGAAGGAAGGAAGGAAGGAAGGAAGGAAGGAAGGAAGGAAGGAAGGAGAGAGAGAAACACCCAGCAGCCAGCACTCACTGAGCACTGCTGTGAGACCGGCACTGATTCAAGTGTTTCACACATACTGACTAAGTTAACCTCCCAACACCTCCCAAGAGGGGAGAACCACCATCTCCATTCACAGCACACAAGTACTGCAGCACGCTCTGCAGGTGAGTGGGGACTGAGTCCGAGGCCAGAAGGCCAGAGTACCAACCTCGGCCACAGCACTCCACTGTACTGCTTAGACTAAGCCTTGCTCACAACAGTCACCGTCACACTGGGCAAGGAAAGAGCTGTACAGTACTTGATTTAAGACAGCAGGAAAAGCACAAGCTTGAAGGACAAGCTTCAAAGATTCAAACTCTTGCCCTCTTACTAGCTTTATGACCTTGGGCAGGTTGCTTAACCTCTCTTCCCACTCTACACAATACAGATGATGGTAATACTCTCCACCCATGGGCTTGGGATAAGGATTAAATGTGTTATTATTCAAATAGTGCTTGCACGAACATCTGACACATAGCAACATGTATTTGTTTTAAAAAAGACTTGAGATCTTCCCTGATGCTAAATACCGTCTGATGCAATATCCATCCTGGACACACATGGACTCTGTCTTGTAGGTACTTGATTCAGTATGGTTTACAGTGTTTATCTTACAATCTCCTGGGCATGTAGAATGTACATTCTTAAACTTAAAGATGTGTTGGTTGCTCTGTGGATACCATGAAAAGATTGTGGAAGTAACTTTATAGTTCCCAAACTTGGATATACTTCAAAACAATTTGGTGTTTTCAGAACCAAAATATCACTTCTTAACCAGGCCTGGTGGTGCAGGTCTTGAATCCAGGCACTCAGAAAGCAGAGGCAAGTGCATCTGTGAGTTCGAGGCCAGCCTGGTCTACAGAGTGAGTTCGAGGACAGCCAGGGCTGCACAGAGAAACCCTGTCTCTAAAAGAATCACCTCTTAAGCAACCATTGTCCTGAACTAGGCAGGTGCAACTGCACTTAGAAGGAGGATATACTACATCCAATAATAATGACACACTAAGACGACATGGTGCTTCTTATATGTACCTATACTGGCTCATACAACATGGAATAAATAACTAAAACCATTCATATTCTTCTCTGAAAAGAACCAAGGCAGGCCCTGTCTATTAGGATATCCAACAGTTGTCCTGGAAGAACAAGAACTCTCTAAGTACGCCTTCCTGGAAATTCTCATAGAGCACCTTCCTGTGACCCTCATCGACCATGTTGTCCCTACACACGGTGCAGCCAGTGCCTGACTTCACTGTTTCAGTCGGCAGCATTACTACCATTGGCATCCGTGGTCCAGGGCAAAGTCTTGGTGTTACTTTATACTCCTGTCCCACTTTGTTCCTGCTCTCTGTTAGTCACCACGGCCCAGGGTCCTGTGATAGAGTCCCCCTGCAGCAATTCCCTTTCTCTAGTCCCTGCACCAGGCCAGGCCCACACAGGGAATCTGGGAATGCTGAAGGGACTCCCAGCCCATCTCTCTAGCTGATCCTTTCTTACTTACCTACAAACTGACCAGCACCAGAATCTCTTTCCCACAGCAGGGCTGAACTGGGTGACTCAGTTCAACTCTCCACCGCCCAGGGGATGACCCAAATTCAAGAGCAGGCCTCTACAACTTAGCCCCAATCCACCTCCATCCCTTCCCTATTGTTGGCCAACAGGACTTGTAGGCTGGCTGAGCTCACCTTCCTCCATGTGCCTGGCTGCCTTTCTTCCAGATTTTGTTCCTATTGCTTTATCCATTTCCCACAAACCGACTTACCTGTTTTCATTCTGCTACTTGCTTGTTCATTCATAGCTCATTTGTTGGAACTCATATGTTGATACCTATGATATGTGAGGGACTATAACATATAGGATCTTCTTATGCCTGCCCTCAATGGCTCACCCTATCTTCTGAAGCAAAGCATGATGGTTCCCATCTGTAATCCCATCTAGGAGGCCACAGCAGAACTGCCTTGAGTTTAATGCCAGCCTGGGATACACATTCACCATGGATTCACCTGGGTTACTGAACGCAAACCTGTCTCAAAACAAAAGCAAACAAATAAATCTACCTTCTCAAGGAAGCTATTTTCTCTGTCAGCCTCCCCGGGCTAAGCTTTCCAGGCTAGTTTGAGCTTGCATTGATCCTCTGATAGTTATTTTTCTAATGTCTCCTATTGATCTATCTCACAGGTTAGCTTTGCTTCCCCAGTAAGACTATAATGTGCTCAAGAAAGGGATCAGATTCCAGTATCATGACCTCCCACTGTGCTTTACCAACAAACATACAACAGGCACACAGTAGGAGTCACTGGACCTCTGTGGCTGTTTTCAGTCATTTCCTGTGGCCCAATATACTTTAGGGTTTACTTCCTTTCATCTTTGGTCAATTAATAAAGTTAACCACTCAGATGATTTTAACATGGTGGGCGGTCCTGGGTGGCAGCTATGACTTTCACACGATTCCTTCTCTCACTTCCTGTTTCCTAATGGTGACCTGAGTTAAAAAGGCCAAACCAGGTATGCGCAGAGCTTCCAATACTGGTCTCCTTGCTCAAAATGATACCCATGTCCATGCTCTCAACTGGTGTGTGACTGCTGCATCACTCAGGACTTGCTCTGTGCATCTGGGAGCTGAGCTGAGGAAGCAGAGCGCCTCCTTTAGTATATTAGTATAGTGTGTGTGTGTGTGTGTGTGTGTGTGTGTGTGTGCGCGCGCGCAGCATTAACAACTGTCCATCCAGCTGCTTACAGTCAGGGAAAACACATGTATATATGAATGTAAAAAGAGAATGTTTGAAGAGAATATATAGGTATTTGTGGGAGGAGGTCCCATTATCATAAGAAAATATAGTTTTATGTGAACTCACATTCAATTTAGGCTATATTGTTTGCAACTTTACCACCTAAGAAGGTCTTTTAAAGGAAATTTTTATATACTCTAATTCAAGTCTTCTGTCTTTAAATACATTGGTTTATGACAGTTTATGTTCTTTAAGTGGCATGTCTTTTATTCAGGAAGTATTTTAAGTGAAAGAGGTAAACACAGTTTATACAAGCAATCATTACACTTCTATTACACAAAGTCCAATACCAAACCAAGCCAAAATTATTAACCAAATAATTGCTTTTAAAGTATCACCTCCCATAACTTCTGCAGAACTGTTGAAAACATACTCCCTGGGGCTGCAGGACGGCTCAGCAGGTAAGACCGTGCTGTTCTCGCCGGAGCCTGAGCTCAGTTCCCAGCATCCATGTCAGGTGGCAACTGCCTACTGTAACTCCAGCTCCAGGGGGACACAATGCTTCTGGCCTCTCTGGGTACCGCGCGCGCGCACACACACACACACACACACACACACACACACACATAATTTAAAAAAATAAACATCTTTAAACCTATTAATCTTTGCATAAACTACTCTTATAAGAAATAAAGCACTCTGACCTTCCTCAGTCATGTACTTGACCAGTTCTTCTTTAGTCAGAAACCCTCGTCTAGCTGGATCCAAAACCTGGGGAAAGTAGATTTATTTTCTTTGTTGAATAAATTCTATATGATGAATTAATTTTTCACATATACATGAATAACCTGGAGCTCACCTACCTCAAAAGCTCTAAGAAGGACATCTTCAGCAATTGGTCTGTATCTGTAATTTTATAATAAAGTGAATTAATGCCAGCATATTTATCTCAGTCTCTACATGATAAATGACTGCATTAAACAAAATAAAAGCCACTAATATACAAAGCTAATGGCATTTCCCTTGATGAAATTTCTTTGGATTTCTGGATCTGAAAATCAACAGTACCTACCCCTCAGGAATGTTTATTATTACCTACTAGCATCTCTTGTTGATATGAAAATAAATTTATCCAGGACCAAAACCTCTACAATCACTCAAATGCAGAATGCTAATGCTGTACGTATGCTAGGAAAGTAACTAGTGTTTATTTTTCTTTTAAAATGATAATTCACAATTAAACATAACTACAACATTGTTCTTTTTTGTATCTTCTTCACCTTTTCATTTACCTTGCTTAGATTAATAAATACTAGCATAGTTGATATTTATAAGCACTTCCCTAAACCAGCCTGAAGAACCCTGAAAGGCGAGAGGAAACTACCCTAAGACATATACCAGGTAAATAAAATATAAAAAGCCAAGCGGTTTGGTTTTGTTTTGAGGCAAAACTGTGTAGCTCAGGATGGCCTGAAACTATGTAACTAAGGTTAGCCTCAAATTTGTGACAATCCTCCTGCTTCAGCCCCCTCAAATGCTGGAATCACAGGCATAAGGCATCACACCTGGCCAAGTCAAATGTTTTGAAATTAATGTAATTCTAGCTATCCTGCATTAAAATTGGGTTTACTTCCTTACTTTCTTTCCAAAAGTACTCTGGTCATCACTGGAAGGAATTTTTCATATCGAATGTATCCAGTGGGTTCCTCTTCCTCTACCTAAACAATTAAAAACAGTCATTTATTCATTCAACACATATGGAGCAACTGCTTTTTTCCAACACTGAAGCAAGTGTTGGAACTTGATGAGAACATGGGCATCAGTGCAGCTGTGGAGCCTGTTTTCTGCAGGAGAGACACATATAATCAAACTACCACAGCACCAGCAGCTGAGGAGATGTCTGTCCGTAAAATGCTTGTCATGCAGCCATGAGGACCTGAATTCAATTCCCAGCACTTACACCGGAAGCAAGGTGTGTAAGTGCATGACAGAGGACTGACACTCAAAGTTAACCTCTGGCTTGTGCACTCACACACACGTTCAACGTAGTACCAAGTATCCAATTTGTTTTCACTATACAGGGTAACCTTAATTGTGCAATGATCCCCCTGCCTCAGCCTCCCATACGGTGGCATGTCAGACATGAACCACCATGCCTGGCTCCAATGTCTAATTCTAGATCTATGCAGACACCATGAGTAAAGGAGTGTGGGTCCAGACAGCAGAGACAAGAAACAGCTCTGATCGGGGTCAGGGAGTCCCTGGCAAACAGTGGTGTCTGGGCTCGTTTCTCAGGGCAAGAAGAGGCTGTGAGGCTGGAGCACAGACCCCAGCAAAGGCAGTTATTCAAGGTGAGGCTGGAGAGAGACCTTATCATCCACAGGCTAGCCATTCCCTGTGCTGTCCTGAGAACAGCGTGAAGCCAATGAGGCTCTCACAGTGTGTGTTTTGAAAGGTCACTCTGTTGTGGGGAGGTGGCTTCTTCAGACAAAGGTGCTGGTGCAGACTGGAGTGGTGGCCATGAGGAGAGCGGGTGTGTGACCAGGAGACCTTGGAGACTTGACAGAGTGACTGAACTCACCTGTGACAGATAAGGAACAGGGTCTAAGATGACTCCCAGATTCTGACTTGCATAAATGCACTGTCTTTCCCTGACATGAAGAATACTAAATGAGATCAGGTTATGGCCAGTCAACATCTCAAATCAGTCTTGTACTTGGGAAATACCTTCCTGAGTAATAGAACTCCGTCCTCTCTGCCACCTAAGTTAAGAGAATACTATTCTAAAAACGAGGCTTCTGGCACCTAGCACTGCAGGAGGAGGAAGAAACAGGTCTTTTTGCTTCTGGGTTCAACTATGACAGACTGACTGAACAAAGCTCTACTAACCCTAACTTCCCTGTCAGGCAATTTATACGGAGCTATAAATTTTGCACCCTCTTTCAAAAACCCTATTAAAAGGCTCATAGATCCCAATTCAACAGATGAGTTTTTAAGAGATTTATTGCTTTAACAAAAAATAAATCTATAGGTGGCTATTAAGTAGAATGCACTGTCATCCAAATGACAACTATTCTTAATGTTCATATGAGATTCATACCTAGTGTGAGTAGTCTTCAGACTCCATTATCAGAGAAACTCAAACCCATCTAGGGACACACGTTCCAGAGTTTCCGAACCCATCAGCATGTGAACGAGTTCTTCAGCCTCCTCTAAGTTCTGAGCTGAGCATTTTGACAATTCTTGTTACTATAGCTCTGTTCTATGTGGGCAGCAGTCTGAAACTCCCAGACACAAGACTTAGAAGTTAAATATCTGGACGCAGGGGCAGCTCAGTGGTAGAGTGTTTATGGACTCTGGGGTTTAAAGCCCAGGGCAGACTTTTTAAAAGTCAATCTCTTGTGTCTCCTGGACACTTCAGAGAATCTATGCCCATGAAGTCTCACCAACATGGCTGCCTAAATATGACCTGAATAAGGACAATATCAATAGACATGCTAATACAGAATGGGCAAGTCTCAGGAAGCCTCAATTCTAGACCAACAACAACAGGCATCTAATGACATTCAGCTATACTCATAGATCAGTGCCTTGTTCCACCATCATCAGAGAAGCGCCCTCCTGTAGTAGATGGGAACGAACATGGAGAACCACAACTAGACAATGTGCAGAAAGTGAGAGACCTTGGAATATATAGTCCTAAATGGGATGTCTCCATCCAATCCCTTCCCTCAGGGCTCAGGGAGCCCTACTGAAGAGGAGACAGAAAGACTTTAAGAGCCACAAGGGATTCACGACACCAGGAAAATAAGGCCCTCTAAATGCAGCAGGATTAACACAAATATGAACTCACAAAGACCGTGGCAGCACACACAGGGCCTGCGTGGGTCTGGGCCAGATGGGGTCTTGTGCTGAGAGGGGAAGTGGACACAAGCCCCCATCCCTAACCCTGACACTATCTGCAATTGACCACCACTCCAAATGAACAATTAGTTGTCTCCAATAGAGTCTCACTAGAGATACAAACCACTCTTAAGGGCAGACACCAAGCCAAGCAGTAGAAGGCCAACACAAAGCAAACTCAATGGCATTTTTGGAGGCTCTTTTTTTTTAACCTTACAGGTCTTTTACATATATATTATGGTTTCCAATTTAGTGTTTTTATTATTATTTCAGATACCAATTTGTTTTCTAAGGAGAAAAAGAAAGAGTGTGGATTTAAGTGAGAGAGGAGGTGGGGAGGATCTGGGAGGAATTGGGTAAAGGGAAACCATAGTCAAAATATTTGAAAAAAATCTAGGGGTATCCGCTACTCAGGTACAGGCCACACCAATCAAAAGAACAGCTAAGAGGCCCACCCACCCTGGGAACCCTCCTACACCCTCAGCTTGGATCCCAAAGATCCAACCTGCCACCACCCCTCCCCAACCCACCACCCACCATTGCCGCCACCCCTTCCCACCCCACTACCCACCCTTTCTGCCAGGCCCCTTCCCCCACCTCAGGATACCTACTGCTCAGGTACAGGCCACACCAGTTAGAAGAACTGGTGCAGGTCATGCCAGTCAGAAAAATAGATAGGCAACCCAGGCAGACACTGCTGAACCATACCAGCCATAGGCAGCCCATCCACAGACCTCTCTTTTGGTGCCCAACCCCCCAACACTATCCCCAATCCCCACTCCGTCTTCATCATCATGTCCCATCCCTAACTTTGATCCCCTGCTGGACCAAAGGCCAAGCTAGCCACCAGAAGTCCAGCCCCCAACTTGGACAGAGACTCCCTGCTGGACCAGAGGTCACACGGGCAACCAGAAATCCAGACCACAGAGACCAGAAGACCAAAGGGGAAACAGAAATGAAGGAACAAAACACCCAACAAATAAAGACAAACTCAGAAATCAGCACCTGGACCTAATCAGGCCTAACCCAAATGCCTAAACAAGTGTAAGAACACAATCAACAACAGCAGGGCCATACGGCCCCACCAGACCCCGCTATCCTACTCCAGAACCCTGCTATCCCACTCCAGAACCCCGCTATCCCACTCCGAAATCCTAAACAGCAGGCCCTGAACATCCCAACACAGCTGCAGCACAAGAAAACAATCTTAAAACCAACTTTATGCAGATGATAGAGGTCCTTAAAGAGGAAATGAATAAATCCCTTAAAGAAATCCAGAAAAACACAAACAACTGAAGGAAATGAATAAATCCCTTAAAACCAAGAAAAAAAAAAAACAGACAAACGGGTGAAGAAAACAAAACTGTTCAAGATCTGAAAATGAAAATAAAAGCAATAAAGAAACACAAACTGAGGAAATTCTGGAAATGAAAAATCTAGGTAAGCGAATGGGAACTACAGACGCAAGCATCACCAACAGAATGCAAGAGATGGAAGAAAGAATCTCAGACATTGAAGATAAAATAGAAGAAATATATACAACAGTCAAAGACAATGTTACATCTTAAAAAAAAAAAAAATTCTGGACAAAAAACATCCAGGAAATCTGGGACACTATGAAAAGACCAAATCTAAAAATAATAGGAAGAGAAGAAGAAAAAGACTCCCAGCTCAAAGGTCCAGAAAAGATTTTTAACAAAATCATAGAAGAAAATTTTCCTGAACTAAAGAAGGACATGCCTATAAAGATACAAGAAGCTTACAGAACACTAAATAGATTAGACCAGAAAAGAAAGTCCCCACACCACACAATAATCAAAATACTAAAATAAAGAATCAAGAAAGAATATTAAAAGCTGCAAGGGGAAAAGGCCAATAACATATAAAGACAGACCTATTAGAATTACACCTGACTTCTCAATGAGAGACTCTAAAAGCCAGAGAGGCCTGGACTGGTGTCTTGCAGACTCTAAGAGACCACAGATGATAGCCCAGATTACTATACCCAGCAAAACTTTCAATCACCACAAGATGGAGAAAACAAGATATTCCATGACAAAATCAAATTTAAACAATATCTATCCGCAAATCCAGCCCTACAGAAGGTACTAGAAGGAAAATTCCAACCCAAGAAAGTTAACTACACCCATGAAAACACAGGAAATAACCTCACATCAGCAAAACCAAAAGAAGGGAAGCACAACCCACACACAAAACCATCATCATCAACAACAAAATAACAGGAATTAAGAATCATTAACAGTCATTAATATCTCTCAATATCACTGGACTCAATTCCCCAACAAAAAGACATAGGGTAAACCAGGTGGTGATGGCACATACCTTTAATCCCAGCACTCGGGAGGCAGAGCCAGGCAGATCTCTGTTCGAGGCCAGCCTGGTCTACAGATCGAGATCCAGGACAGGCACCAAAACTACAGAAAAACCCTGTCTCGAAAAAAAAAACAAAAAACAAAAACGAAAGACATATGCTAACAGAATGGATGCAAAAACAGGATCATCCCTCTGCTGCATACAAGAAACATACTTCACTATCAAAGATAGACATTACCTCAGATTAAAGGGATGGAAGGTTTTCCATGCAAATGGACCCAAGAAGCAAGCTGGTGTATCTTTTTTAATATCTTACAGAATAGACACCAATCCAAAATTAATCAAAAGAGATAGGGAAGGACATTTCATACTCATCAAAGGAAAATTCACCAAGATGATGTTTCAATTCTTAACATCTATGCCCCAAATGCTAGGGTACCCACATTTGTAAAAGAAACATTACTAAAACATAAATCATATACCAAGCCTCACACATTAATAAGTAGGAGACTTTAATACCCCACTCTCACCAATGGACAGGTCATCCAGACAAAAGCTAAATAGAGAAATAATGGAGTTAACATTATTATAAACCAAATACCTATAGAATAACAAATATCTATAGAACATTTCACCCAAACAGAAAAGAATATACCTTCTTCTCAGCACCTCATGGAACTTTCTCCAAACTTGATCATATACTAGGTCACAAAGCAAGTCAACAGATACGATAAAACTGAGTTAACCCCCTGTATCCTATCAGACCACCCATGGATTAAAGCTGTATTTCAACAACAGAAAAGCAAAAAGTCTACAAACTCATGAAAACTGGGTCAAGACAGAACTAAAGAAAGAAACTAAAGACCTCCTAGAATTCAGTGAAATGAATGAACAACATACCCAAACCTATGGGACACAATGAAAGTGGAGCTAAGAAGAAAGTTCCTAGCACTAAGTGCCTACATAAAGAAATTGTGGAGATCTCATACTAGCAACTAACAGCACACTTGAAAGCTCTAGAACAAAAAGAAGCAAACACCCAAGAGGAGTAGAAGGCAGAAAAGAATGAAACTGAGGGTTGAAATCAATAAAATAGAAACAAAGAGATCAATACAAAGAATCAATGAATCAAAGAGTTGATTCTTTGAGAAAATCAAAAAGACAGAGAAACTTATCCAAACTAACTAAAAGGCAAAAAGAGAATATCCAAACTAACAAAATCAGAAATGAAAAGGGGACAAAACAATAGACAGTGAGGAAAGCCAAAGAATCATTAGGTCATACTTCAAAAACCTGTACTCCATAAAATTGGAAAACCTAAAAGAAATGGACAATTTTCTTGATAGATACCTCTTACCAAAGTTAAATGAAGACCAGATAAACAATTTAAACAGACCTATAACCCCTAAGGAAATAGACACTATCATTAAAGGCCTCCCAACCCCTCCACAAAAAAAGTCCAGGGTCAGATGTTTTTAGCACAAAATTCTACCAATACTCCTCAAATCATTCCACAAAATAGAAACAGAAGGAACATTACCCAATTCATTTTGTGAGGCCACAGTCACCTGATACCCAAACCACACAAAGATCCAACAAAGAAAGAGAATTACAGACCAATTTCCCTTCTGAACATTGACGCAAAAATACTTGATAAAATACTTGCAAACTCAATCCAAGAACACATCAAAAAGATCATTCACCATGATCAAGTAGGCTTCATCCAGAAATGCAGGGATGGTGCATCATACAAAAAATCTGTCAACATAATCCATATAAACAAACTGAAAGAAAAAAACTTCATGATCATCTCATTAGACACTGAAATAATAAAAGTCTTAGAGAGATCAGGGATACAAAGGACATACCTAAACATAATAAAGTCAAGCCTATAGCCACCATCAAATTAAATGGAGAGAAACTCAAAGCAATTCCACTAAAATCAGGAACAAGACAAGGCTGTCCACTCTCTCCATATCTATTCAATATAGTACTCAAAGTTCTAGCTAGAGCAATAAGACAACTAAAGAACATCAAAGGGATAACAAACTGGAAAGAAGAAGTCAAAGTACCTCTATTCCCAGATGACAAGACAGTATATATAACTGATCCCAAAAATTCTACCAGGGAACTCCTACAGCTGATAAACACTTTTAGTAAAGTGGCTGGACACAAGATTAACTCAAAAAATCAGAAGCCCTCATATATACAAATGACAAACAGGCTGAGAAAGAAATCAGGGAAACAACACCCTTCACAATAACCATAAATAATATAATGTAGCTTAAGGCAACTCTAGCCAAGCAAGTGAAGACCTGTATGACAAGAACTTCAAGTCTTTGAAGAAAGAAATTGAAGAAGATATCAGAAGATGGAAAGATTACCCCATGCTCATGGATTGTTAGGATTAACATAGTAAAAATAGCCATCTTACCAAAACCTACAAACTCAACGAAATTTCCATCAAAATTCCAACACAATTATTTACAGACCTTGAAAGAACAATATTCAACTTCATATGGAAAAAAAAAAAACAGGAGCTAAAACAATCCTGTATAATAAAAGAACTTCTGGAGTTATCACCATCCCTGATTTTAAGCTGTACTACAGAGCAATAGTAATTTAAAAAAAAAAAAAAAAAAAAAAAAAAAAAAAAAAAAAAAAAAAAACATGGCATTGGCATAAAAACAGAGAAGTCAATTAATGGAATCAAATCGAATCGAAGACCCAGACATAAATCCACATGCCTATGGACACCTGTTTTTTTTTAATGCCAAAATTAGACAATAGAAAAAAGAAAGCATCTCCAAAAATGGTGCTGGTCTAACTGAATGTATGAATAAATGTAGAAGACTGCAAATAGATCCATGTCTATCACCCTGCACAATACTCAAGTTCAACTGGATCAAAGACCTCAACATAAAATCAGATACACTGAACCTGACAGGAGACAAAGTGGGGAATAGCCCTGAACACATCGGCACAGGAGACAACTTCATGAACAGAACAACAATGGTACAGGCATTAAGATCAACAATTAATAAACGGGACCTCATAAAACTAAAAAGCTTCTGTAAGGCAAAAGACACTGTCAACAGGACAAAACAGCAGCCTACAGAATGGGAAAAGAGTTTAACCAACTCCAAATGTGACAGGCGGTTAATATCTAAAATAATATAATAATATCTAAAATATATAAAGAACTCAAGAAACTAGGCATCGCCAGCCTGAGCTACCAAGTGAGTTCCAGGAAAGGCGCAAAACTACACAGAGAAACCCTGTCTCGAAAAACAAAACAAAAAAAAAAAAAAAAAAAAAGAAAGAAAAAAGAAACTAGACATCAACAAACCAAAGAATCTAATCAAAAAATGGGGTACAGATCTAAACAGAATTCTCAACAGGGGAATCTCAAATAGCTGAGAAACACTTTAAAGAACTGTTCAACATCCTTAGCCATCAGGGAAATGCAAATCAAAATGACTCTGAGATTCCATCTTACATAATGTCAGAATGGCTAAGATCAAAAACACAACTGACAGTTCATGCTGGTAAGGATGTGGAGCAAGGGGAACACTCCTCCCCTGCTGATAGGAGTGCAAACTAGTACAGCCACTTTGGAAAACAATGTGATTGTTTTCAGAAAATTGGGAATCAATCTACCTCAAGACCCAGCTATACCACTCTTGGGCATATACCCAAAGGACAGTCCATCCTACAACAAGGACACATGCTCAACTACTTTAATAGCAGCTTTATTCATAATAGCCCAAAACTGGAAACAATGAGATGTCCCTAAACTGAAGAATGGATAGAGAAAATGTGGTACATTTACACAATGGAGTTTTACTCAGTTGTTTAAAAAAAAAAAAAAAAATGACAGCTGGGCGGTGGTGGCGCACGCCTTTAATCCCAGCACTCAGGAGGCAGAGGCAGGTGGATCTCTGTGAGTTTGAGGCCAGCCTGGGCTACCAAGTGAGTTCCAGGAAAGGCGCAAAGCTACACAGGGAAACCCTGTCTCAAACAAACAAACAAACAAAAAGACATCATGAAATTCACAGGCAAATGGATAGAACTAGAAAAAAAAAATCACCCCAACTGAGGAAACCCAGACCAAGAAGACAAACATGGTATGTACTCACTCATAAGTGGATATTAGCTGTAAAGTAAAAGATAATCACACTACAGTCCACAGACCTTGAAAGGCTAAGTAATAAGGAGGGCTCGAGGGAATGGGGGTGGAGGGGTATAAATCTCCCTGGGAAGGAAAAATAGAATAGATTTTGTGCATGGACTGGGGGCAGGTAGCAATGAGAAGAGGAGGGACCAGGTTGGGGAAGTACTGGGAGAGATGACTGGAATTGGGGACCTTTCAGGGGTGAGGTAGAAACCTAATGCAATGGAAACTCCCTGGAATCCTACAAGGGTGACCCTAGCAAAGACTCTTTGTAATGGAGGATACAGTGCCTGAACCGGCCATCTTCTGTAACCAGGCTTCCAGTGGAGGGATGGGAACATCAACCCAAACCTAGCCACAAAACCTTCAACCTACAATTTGCCCTGCCTACAAGATTTCTTGGGGTAAAGATGGAGCAGAACTTGTGGGAGCAGCCAACCAATGACTGGTCCAACTTGAGACCCACACCACAAGAGGGAGCCCACACCTGTCACTGCCTGGAGGGCTAAGAACCAGAGACTGGATAGCCAAGAGACCTAGGATACAACCAAACATGACTGACGGAAAAAAAAAAGTCAATAAAATGATTCTTAATGATATTCTGCTATACTCATAGAACAGAGCCTTAGCATAATCATCATCAGAGACTTCATTCGGCAACTGATGCAGAAACCCACAGTCACACATTAGGCAGAGCTCAGGGAATCCAGCAGAAGAGGGGAAGGAAGGATTGCAGGAGCTGGAAGACTCCAAGACATCCTAAGAACACAGCCCACAGAATCACTAATCTGGGCTCCTAGGGGCTCACGGAGACTGAACCAACAATTAGGAAGCCTGCATAGGTCTGACCTAGATCCTCTGCGTATATGTTACGGTTGTGTAGCTTGGTGTTCTTGTGGGACTCCTAACAGTGAGGGTGGGGCTGTCCCTGACTCTTTTTCATGTTTTAGGGATCCTCTTCCTCCTACTAGGTTGCCTCATCCAGCCTTACTATGAGGTGCCTAGTCTTACTGTAACTTGATATGTCATGTTTGGTTGATATTCCTGGGAGGCTGGCTCTTTTCTGAAGGGAAATGAGGGAGCAATGGATCTGGGGGAGAAGGGAGGTGTGGACGGAGGTGCTGGAGCTGGGAGGAGAAGAGGGAGGAGAAACTGTGGTTGGGATGTAATGTATGAGAGAATAAATAAAAAAGCTTTTGAAATCTCAAAGTCCACCCCAGTGTCACATTTCCTCCAACAAGACTCTGGACCTCCTAATCCTTCTAATCCTTTCAAACAGTCCCACTCCCCAGTGACGAAGCAATCACATATACGAACCTACGGGGGCCATCCTTACTCAAACACCACAGTAACGTATGTTAAAGAAGAGCTCCAACCAAACAAAGAAACAAAAAAGGTATAAAGAAAAGGTCTGAAGTTTTTCTTTTTTGCTTGTTGTTGTTTTTGAGACGGGGTCTTGCTATGTTATCAACTCTTAACCTTCCTGCCCCAGCATCCCCAGTGTTGGCATTACAAGTGCTTGTCTTCATGCCTAACATTCATTTTCTTCAGTTTAAAAACAGAGAAAGGATAATGAACAAAACAGGAAACATAATCCTTTTATGATTTAAAAGGAAGAAACAGATGGTGAGATCGCTCCATGGGTGAGGGCCTTGCTGCACAAACCTGGTGACCTGCCTTCAGTCCAGAACCCAAGAAAGGTAGAAGGAGAAAACAGATTCCACAAAGCTGTCCTCTGACCTGCACAAATCCACTGTGGCCACACACATCACACATACACACACACACACAATTTTTAAGTCCATTTTAAATGGTTTTAGAGTCCATTTTGAAATTGTAAAATTCTTTCCATGACTCAACACTGCCCTCTAGAGGCCACATCTAGTATGGTCTCTAAACATGTATAAGCAATGGCTTTTAAAACATGACTACTCTAAATATGACATTTGTGGAATATTTATAGGTGACAAGCACTATTTTATTATAAATGTTTTATATTCAAACAATTAGTTTCTCTTTTTTTCCTTTGGTTTTTCGAGACAAGGTTTCTCCTTGTAGTTTTGGTGCCTGTCCTGGATCTCACTCTGTAGGCCAGTTGGCCTCCAACTCACAGAGATCCACCTGCCTCTGCCTCCCAAGTGCTGAGATTAAAGGTGTGTGCCACCGCTGCCCTGAAATTAGTTTCTTTTTAGGATATATTTTAACAGAAAGTTGCAAAGATAATAAAAGAATTCTCACCTACATTTCTATCGTTTTAAATTCTTTAGATGTTTTACTGAGGCAAGATCGACAAATTAAAATTGTATATATTTAAAGAATAGAGCAAGATGCTTTGATATACATACATAGTGAACTTATTACAACTAAGGTAATTAACACATCTGTCACCTCATTAATTTCCTGTTTGTACATAATAGGAACACTGAACCTTAAGTTCATTGGGGATTGTTTCTATGGGGGCAGATGATTCAGAATTTTTGCTTTAAGTTTTCATTTTCAGAAATAATGCTAATGGTTTTTCACAATATATATAACTGGTACTCACTATTATGGTCTGGTAAAAAAAGATAAATAAGCCATGATGTCCCCACAAAAGGGGAGAAACTGCCAGGAATGGTGGTTCATATTTGCAATCCCAACACTTGGGAGGCTGAGCAGATGGCTCAATGGATAAAGCACTGGACCAGCAAGCATGAGGACCAGAGTTCAGATCCCCAGAGCCCACATAATAGCTAGACTAGGCGAGTTCTGTGTTCAAGTGAGAGACTGACCTCAACATATAAGGAGGAAAGCAATCAAGGACGACACCAGGGCTAGCCTCTGGCTTCCACATGCATGCACCTGCACACACACGTGTCCTCACACATGTGGACAACCAACACGTGAAAACAGGAAATTTGGATGCAATCATGTTACTTGGGAGCATGACACTGAATGGGAAGATGGCTACCGAGATTTAAACAAAGACAGAATAGGGGGAGGGAGCAGAACTCACTGGTAGAGCACTTACCTGGTGTTCTCAAGGCCTACCCTGCCTTCAACCCTCAGTCTTGGGAAGGGACATAAGCTTCAAACAGAGCTCTGCTACCAGCCCTCAGAACAATGAACTGCTAAAGTTGAAGGTCTTGAGGCTAATGGTTCAGAACCTCTAGTAGACACACAGAAGGCGTGTTTACATATGTTAAATCTTTATCCAAAGGAGCTGAGTTACTACTCAAGCACAAATGTCAATATGTACCAACTGGCAATTTGCAAGATGTATTCACAATTCAGAAGAGTTACTTTACAGAGTTAATATAGAAAAACCAGGACAGGGCTGGAGAGATGGCTCCATGGGTAACAACACTGTCTGCTCTTGCAGAGGACTCGGTTTAGTTCCCAGCTCCCACACAGCAGCTCACGACCATTTGTAATTGTAACTTAAACCTTCTGACCCCTAAGGACACTGCATGCATATAGTACACTGTATATTACAGACAAAACAGGCATACACATACATTTTTTAAATTAATTTAATAAAAAAGAAAATGCAACTTCTTTAAAAAAAAAAAAAAAAAGGACAATTAAGATGTATTATGCTTTCCAGGAAAAAGCTCAACTGTTACCAAGATAGAATGAAATCAGTTCAAGAGCCTCATACTGGGAATGTCCCCTGGCTTCTTCCTATACTGGTTAGGGTCTTTTTAAAAAACAGACACTGCCTTTTTCTTAAATCATAACCAGGGCTATAGATGTAGCTCAATGATAGAGTGTCTGTCTAGCATGAGCTCTGGGTTCAACTTTTAGCACATGCAAATAAATAAACAAACAATATATTTACCATGTTTGACCAAGGATGAACATAGTCTTATTAAAAGTATATCCTCAAAGCAGGATGTGGTGGCACAGACCTTTAATCCAGCACTTGGGAGGCAGAGGCAGGCAGAGCTCTGATTTTAAGGCCAGCCTGGTCTACAAAGTGAGTTCCAGGACAGCCAGGGCTAACAGAGAAACTCTGTCTCAAAAAAAAAAAAAAAAAAAAAAAAAAAAAAAAAAAAAAAAAACATCAATCCTCTAATCAAGGGATGTAGTCCACTGACAAAGTGCTTGCCTGGCATGTTGCAAGGCCATGGGTCCAGCTCCTAGCACTGCAAAAGAAAACAAGCCCTTCTAGATTCGGTGTGTCATGTATGACAAGGAGAACACTAGTGTCTACCTGATGGGGTTTGTGTGACAGTTTGAGGAGGTAGGATATGGCCGCCTTGGGAACCCCAAGAGTTGACGACAGTGACATCACCCACAGTGGAGACCCTCTGCTTCTATATGATGCCGTGAGACCGTTTCTTAAAAGACTCCATGCAGACACTCCAGGCACAGGCTCACCTCACTAACCACATGGACATGTTTCTTCAGAAATCTGGCCTTGCCTCTTATCTGTTGGCTGTTGTTTTGTTTTTATGGTGCTGGATATTGAACCTAGGGCCTCACAAATGCTAGGCAAGCACTCTACTACCGGGTTGTATACTCAGTACCCTGCCTCCTGTCTATAAAATGCCATGTAAAATGTAGCAACTAGTAATATAAGGCACTAAGATGCTAGGTATAAGCCAGGCAGTAGTAGAGCATGCCTTTAATTCCAGCACTTGGAAGGAAGAGGCAGGCAAATCTCTGTGAGTTTGAGGCCAGCCTGGTCTACAAAGCAAATTCCACAACAGCCAGAACTGATACACAGAGAAACCCTACCTTGAGAAGAAAAAAAAAAAAAAAAAAAAAAAGATGCTAAGTATATTGACTACCTTGTCGCTTGCCCTAGAGGACAGGGTATATGTACTGGAGTGACCTGACCCCACTGCCACACACACATATACATTAATTCCCCATAAGTGTCTTTGGACTGAATGAAGAGACAGGCTAACACAAAGCCTAGGAGCAGGCAGTACCAGCTCAGCTGTCAGCATTTGCCTGCAATGCATGAAGCCCGGGGATAGATCTCCAGCACAGCATAGAGCAGACAAGCTGGTTCACGTCTGTAATCCCAGCACGGGGAGGCAGAGGTGTGAGAACAGGAGGCAAGGTCATCCTCAGTTGTATAGAAGCTTGAGGCAAATCTGGAATATATGAGACCCTGAATCCAAAGCAAAACAACAACAAAAATAAACAGATAAATAAAACACAGCTGTCCTATTATTGTAAATGTGATAATCTAGTTGGTTTCATCTATGAGGAAGGTCCACATGCTGTAACCCAAACAGCATTTATAGTAAAAGTAACAAAATCTCTTATGAAAAGTCTCAAGCCCACTAGCAAGTACCATTTATCTGAATAGTGTGCTGGCTGATATGATAGAAGTAGCCTTCTGCCACCAAAGGTCCCCTCTCTAGCTGTCATGGGGTTCTCAGATGCTCCAGGGGCCCTGTAACATGGAGCTGACTCAACAGATATAGAAGCACTATAGTGTTTTCTAAAATGCCAATGCTTAAGTATCAATGCGTGCAGAAAACATCATTTTTTCCTTCTACTTTAGAGATGAGTCCATTTTCTCGACCTATTTTGCATCTGAGGACACACATGGGCATCAGAGGGCCTCAACGTGTCAGGTGTTTTGATGGGAACAAGTCTAGACTTCTTTACTCACATCTGCACTGTGAAATCATAAGGCCTTATCTTCCCATGACAGCATTATTTATTTTCATGCCAAACTCACTGAACTAGAACCACAAAATACAAAGTGAAAATTCATCTTTACCTAGTGGCATAACAATGAGCCAAAAAGATGAACCATTTCATGCTTCACAAAAACGCAGGACAATATCAGTAGTTAAAATGGCTTATAAAGCACAGCTTCGTGTCAACAAACAAGAAATACATATGGATTTTTCAAACTTTTTATAGCAAAAAGTAAGATATTTCAAGTTAGACTCTAAATACCACCTAACATATACATTTTATATAAACCATTCTTCACAACAGAAATATAGAAAATATTTTAACCTTGGATTGAATAAAATAATAACAAAAATTGACCAATATTTACCAGAAGTGTTCCCTTTGCATTTGACTTTTAAATATTTACTTATCAAATGCCAGACCCTGCATATAAGTGTTCTACCACTAGGCTACATTCCTACCCCATAAATAACAAAACTTTAAGCCTCTGCCTTTAAAAAATTATTAACTCTAAGTGGGAAAATGGCCCCATGGGTAAAGATGCTTGTCAAGCCTCAACCTGAGACAATCCCTGGGAAATGAAAGAGAGAACCAACCCCTGCAAGTTGTCCTCTGACCTCCATATAAGAGTCATGCATGCGCATGTGCGCACACACATGCACACACGCACAAAATGTAATGATTTTACAACTTTATTTATTCTTTTTATTTATTCTAAAGATTCTATAGGCCGTTTGACAAAAATTAGGATATTTGAGGCAGTAAGTTCTTTTTCTATTACTGAAAGAATTTAAAAAATAGACTGAACTACCATTTTGTTGAATAACTTAATTTTTTAAAGCAAGTAGTAGCTAAATCACGCCAGTGAGCAAAGAACCTTCCAACTCTGGATGTCTACAATTTGAAGCCGTAGAGCAAAGGTTGAACAGGTGCCTGAGAAGCCACTGGTTTCCCCACTGGTCCTTCTTAGGGCCGGTTCAAGTACAGCAACTGCACTAAATGTCCATCCTCCTTGGCTCCTTCCCACCTAGGGGTAACTGCCCCTCCTGGCCCTAATGGAATTGTTTTATATTTAACTGGCAGCTAGGTGCTTTTAGCTCCTAGGCAGAAGACCAGAGGACTTCTGCAAAGAGGAAATTCTCACAGACCTTGGTGCTGGGGACTCCAAAATGACCTAGGATGAGATTTAAAGGTGAGTAGCTCTGCTAGTGCGCTAGTGGCACGGGTGTGTGGGGTAACCAACCCCTCTCTGATGGATGGAAGGCCACTCCGTGAGATGGAGCCCATTGCAGACAGTGCCTGGGTGGCCAAGA
Organism: Peromyscus leucopus; assembly: GCF_004664715.2. Lineage (NCBI taxonomy): Eukaryota > Metazoa > Chordata > Mammalia > Rodentia > Cricetidae > Peromyscus > Peromyscus leucopus. The sequence goes on from NC_051076.1 coordinate 20,742,965, forward strand.
ACCTGAGAGCAGATAGGTCTAGGACCCAGGAGAAAACCAACTGCTCCTGTTCTTAAAGTAACAAAATAACTCTTAACGATATTCTGCTATACATATAGATCAATGTCTCCTTCAGCCATCACCAGAGAGGCTTTCTCCTGCAGCAGATGGGAACTGACACAGAGACCCACACTGGACAGTGTGCAGAGATTGAGAGACCACTGAACACTCAGTCCTAAATAGGATGTCTCCATCAATCCTTCCCCTCAGGGCTCAGAGAACCCTGCTGAAAAGGAAACAAAGATTGTAAGAGCCACAGGGATGGAGGACACCAAGAAGACAAGGCCCTCTAAATGCAGCAGGACAACGCACATACAAACTGTGGCAGAAAGACTGGGGCAGCACGCACAGGGCCTGCGTGGGTCTGGGCCAGATGGGGTCCTGTGCTGAGAGGGGAAGTGGACACAAACCCCAGTCCCTAACCCGGACACTATCTCCAATTGATAACCACTCACAAATAAAATATTAGTTTCTCCAAGGGAGTCTGGGGAAACAAACCACTCTTAAGGCCAGGCCCCTTTTCTTTCCTTCTTCCTTCTTTTCTTTCTTCCTTCCTTCCTTTCTTTTTTCTTTCTTTCTTTTCTTCCTTCCTTCCTTTCTTCTTCGTTTTGTTTTTGTTTTTAAAGACAAGGTTTGTCTATGTAGCTCTGGCTGTCCTGGAACTCACTTTGTAGAGCAGGCTGGCCTCAAACCCAGAGGTTCACCTGCTTCTGCCCCTCCACCCCACCCCCCAAGTGCTGGGATTAAAGGCTTGCACCACCACTGCCCGGCTTCTTTCTTTTTTCACCTTACGGATTCCTCGTGTATATATTATGGCCATCAGTGTTGTGTTTTGTGGATTCCTGTGTGTGCTACAGGTGCTTTTGTGCTTTTTCTTTGGCTCTTTTTTTCTTTTTGTTTATTTTATCCTATCCTGGTTCGTTTGTTTTATCTTATCTTTATTTACCTTTTTTTAGGTGCCTGTTTTTTAGGTCTCCTGTTTTCTAAGGAAAAAGAGAAAGGGTGTGGATTTTGGGTGGGAGGGGAGTTGGGGAGAGATCTAGAAGGTGTTGCTAGAGAGTTTCTCTCCAGGTTTCACTAAGCCCCGCAGTCCCACAATCCACGTATAAAATAATCACTCAGAAGCTTATATCACTTATAAACTGTATGGCCATGGCAGGCTTCTTGCTAACTGTTCTTTTATCTTAAATTAACCCATTTTTATAAATCTATACCTTGCCACATGGCTGGTGGCTTACCAGCATCTTTACATGCTGCTTGTCCTGGCGGTGGCTGCAGTGTCTTTTCCCCTTCTTCCTGTTTCCCCAATTCTCCTCTCTCCTTGTCCCGCCTATACTTCCTGCCTGGTCACTGGCCATCAGTGTTTTATTTATATAGAGTGATATCCACAGCAAGAAGGAGTTGGGAGAGGGGAAACCATAATCAGAATATATTGTATGAAAAAAATCTATTTTCAATTTAAAAAAATTGACTAGCTCTGGGCATGGCTAGGGGCTCACTAGTTCATTAGCATTCAAGGAAATCTACTTAACAGATGAACAACCAGAACAGATGTAGAGATCAACATCAAACAGAACTTCAAGAGATAGGGAAGAAGAACATGAATGCTAGTTGCAAAGGAACATTCCAGAACACAACAGGCTACTGGAAACCAGTGCCATCAGAAACAGGAAGCTCAGTAAAAACATACAAGAGTAAGTTCAAGAAGTCTCCAGAGAGCAGAAGACAGAGATGGAGCAGTCTGTAAAGAGATAATAAGATGGGAAGGGGGAAACAGAATCAACAATGACTGCAAGGACTTTCTCTGCAGCAGAGGCTGCAACTCACTAGTTTGAAGGTCACCAGGTCCCTACTACACATGAAAATAGATCTAGACAAACCATTATAAAATCTCAAACTCTAGAGACAAAAGAAAAGCAGTCCTCCAGAAAAGAAATTTTAAATAAGAAGTCACATACAAAGCCAGGCAGTGGTGGTGCACACCTTTGGTCCCAGCAATCAGGAGGTAGAGGCAGGAGGATCTCTGTGAGTTTGAGGCCAGCCTGATCTACAAAGTTAAGTTCCAGGACAGCCAAGACTACACAGAGAAACCCTGTCTTCAAAAAAACAAAACAAAACAAAACAAAACAAACAAACAAAAAAAACCAAAGAAACAAAGTCACTATATATAAAGGATGGGTCCAGACTATCTGAACAGCATCACCAGAAGGTGTAACAACAAAGAACTCTTGCTTCCAAACTGACTTTTGTCTGTTTTTGCAGTACTAAGGATAAAACCTGAAGCATCAGACATACTAGGCAAGTGATTTACACTGGACTACACCCTCAGCCCTTTTTGGTTTTAGTTTTTATATTTTTTGAGACCCTAAATTCACTTTGTGATCCATACAACCTTGAACTTGAAATCCTTCTGCATCAGCCTCCTGATTAGCTAGGATTACAGGCCCGTACCACCAAGGCTAACTTAAAACTGTTAATGAAAACCTAAATGTTGATTTCTATTCCCAGCCATAAAAAAAAGTCACAAAAATATTACTTCAAGAGGTTATCAAATATAGGCCAAAAGTGATAGAAAAGAGAAGTAATATGGGGTATAAAGGGGAGAAAGAGCAATTCCTGGGAATATCCTAAGGACACTGTTCACCAGATGCAGGGCTAACCACCACACTGAAGGTGTTCCCTAAGGATCTGACTTACTGAGGACCATCAATATTACCAAGCCTTGCCATGATGCCATTGTTTTATCCATGGGCAGGATTCTGGAACAAGCCTGGCCTAGTTCATCACTGACCATCCTTACCACGTGCTGAAGAGCTTCTGCTCATTCCTCCTTGCTTCTGTCGCAGCCTTCGGTGGGTCCCTAAGTAGTTGTACTTTAACCTGAGTGGCCATCTGAGCTTAGGAATAAAAACTGAACATGGCTAACTCCTGATCATGTTGTTCTGTACTCTCAACACCCAGCTCCCATCATAGCTCTTCTGGGTGACAGAAACGGTGTCATAGCTACTGCGCCATTGCTGTGAGGAGACACCCTGACCAAGGTGAAATCAGAAGGAAGCATTAATTGGGGATTGTTTAGAGTTTCAGAGCATTAGTCCATGATCATCATGGTGGGGAGCACAGTGGCAGGCAGGTGTGCAGCTGAAGCACTAGCTGAGCGCTCACATCTGATCCCCAAGTTCCAGGCAGAGAGAGAAAGCTCACCTCTACATTCCATAACAAGCCTCCGCCTCTAACAAGGCCACACCTCCTAATCCTTCCCAAATAGTCCACCAACTTCAAACCAGACATTCAAATAAATGAGCCTCTGGGGCCATTCTCACTCAAACCACCACAACTGCTCCTATGGAAATGTCCCTCTATTCAAGCTCTGTTTGTAGCTGGAGTTTTTCTGTGTCCCACTCTCCTCACATCTGCTTCTAAGAAATAACCCAACGATATTCCCACCCATCACGTCTGAGCCACAGCCACATTTTCTATGGCTTCTCCAGCCACTAAGAGTGTAGCATAGTTATCAAAATAAGTCCCATGCCAGCAAGGGGAGCCTCCTCAAATGAGCAAGTTAGGACGGAGGGCTTGTCATCAGCCAGATGGCAAAGGTCCTCTTTCATAATGTTCCTTTTTTCTATCTCTCCTCCTCACGTGTCAAACCTGCACTGTATTCTGACACTCTCCCACCTCCTCTGGCTCTGACGGGCCCCACTAAGTCTCTTCAATGTCTATGGCTCAGTGTTAGCTTCTTCGAGTGTCCACGGGACCACATGTGTCCTCAGAAGTGACACAGGAACCCAGGCAGTGAGATGGACTTCTCAGTCAGGCTGGCTCATTGCTTTGCAGAACAAAATGGTGACACGGTAACGGAGTGCTGTGGACACAGACACCTGTTTCTGGAAGTCTAGTGATAAAGGTTTTATGAAAGGTAACTGAGAAGATGCCAGAGAAGAGAATCGTCCCTGCAGGGACCTAGCCAGAGCAACCCTAACAACAACAAGAGAAGAACAATGCCTATAAAGCAGAGCAGTAGCTGTAAGCTGTACTGAGGCCTGTGGGAAAACAAGAAATGAGAGCTCTGTTAAGCCGTTGCTAGATCTCAAGGCCACTTGGCTCTCTGGCAGCGTGTAAAGAAGTACTTGTCTCCTACAGTGAAAGGCAGGCTCAGTTACACGTCAATTAAACAGGAGTGGTACAATTCCATGAAAGAGAGAGTAATAAATATTTTAGGTATTGCTGGATACATAAGATTTTTGATGCAGATTTTTCTTGACATTTTATAATATTTAAAATTTTTTAAACCATCACTGATGTTCAATCTCCATTGTTTATTTGACTGTGTTAAGATTGCCTTTGAAGACTAAGGAGCTATCTTGGCCGATAACAGCTCATAACCAAATATCAAGAATCATCGTGGAAATCCAGCTGTGGGTGTATCTGTCAGAGTGTGTCCAGAAAAGGTTAACTGAAGAAGGAAGACCACCTTAAGTGTGGGCAGCATCCTCCCATAGGTTGGAGTCCTGGGCTGAATCAAAGGGAGAGCGGGAGCTGAGCACCAGAGTTCATCTGTTTCCTAACAGCAGATGCAGTGTGACAACTGTCTCCTGTCCCTGCCTCATCCAATCCCTACCAGGACGGACTCAAACTGTGCCAAAGTGCACACCTCTGTCCCTCCTCGGTTGTTTTTGCAGGTATTTGTCACACCAGTAAGAAAAGTAACATATATGCCATCCTTAGATCAGGCTTCAGATAACAGGCTGTTGGGGGGGGGGGCAATTCACTCTAGTGTGACATTCCTGAAATAGAAATGCAACAGTTAAAGACATCAGAAGGTGTTGACATACTTAAGGCCAGAGTCCTGGTTGCAAAGGCCTGGCGTGCTGGATGGAGAAATCAAACCGCAGGTTCCTCTAAGGACACTGGCTAGGCAAATCCCCTGGAGGCGCTAGGCTTGCAATCACCCCTTTCTAACAGGAGGTGGCAGTGTTGTGCTGCGCAGACTCTCACCTCAGGCCGCAGGCACCCCTCAGGAACTGCCTGCCAATCGCTCCTACAGGGTAGACTGGTAAATGAGGCAAATCCCGGCATAACCTAGCTGGGGAGGCCTTGGGCCTATCAGGAGAGGAAAGGAAGTGCATCCTGAAGGACTAGCGTGACTAGGAGGCGAGCCTTGTGGCAATCAGAGGACTAAAACAAGACAGGAAAGCAAGGACTGCTCTGCTGGGGCACTTGCCGTGACACAGGGCCCACACCCCATCCCCTACCCCCATCCTCCCCCCCCCAGGAGGTAAGGAGGACTTGCTGCAGGGTGGCTCTTGGGGGCCTGGAATAAATAAATAACTAGTTCTCGCCTTCTCATGGACTAACTGGAGCAGATACAGTGTCCATGAGCCAGACAACCCACCGGAGGATGATGTTCCATGGAAGGTGGCCGAAGGAACAATTCGCAGCTCACTGAGGGCATGGGGACATGGTGCTGAACACAGCCTAAGCAGCACAGGGCCCAAGATGGTCGCCTTGCCAGACCTGGGGTCACTGGGTCCACAAACCTGGGCTGGTTAACATCCGGTGGGCAATCTGCAGTCCCTCTAGCCCAAGGAATGGCAATCATGTAAAGCTGTTTAACCACAGAAGCTATGAGGCCTCACAACACTGACTGCTAAGGCTAAATAGAGAACCAAGGTGTGCCAGCGATTCTGGCCATCAACTTGACTACATCTGGAATTAACTCGAACCCAAATGGCCGACACACCTGTGTGAAGGATTTTTTCTTCATTAAATCATTTGAAGTGGGCAGATACACTTCTAATCCAATCTTTGCAGTAGGAAGATAACACTTGAGTCCAGATCTTTTGAGTTGGGAAGATCCACCTTTAATCTGGACCACATGTTCTACCAGCAGCCTATATAAAGGACAAGGAAGAAGGAAGGAAGGAATCTCTCTCTCTCTCTCTCTCTCTCTCTCTCTCTCTCTCTCTCTCTCTCTCTCTCTCTCTCTCTCTCTCTCTGCCAGCCTGCTTGCTCTTGACCTCAACAGCAAGTCCATTCCCTCACTGGCATTAGAACCCACTTCTTCAGGATTCTGGCTTATACTGAAGACCAGCTGAGCCATCCAGACTCATGGCCTGACAACTACTGGATTCTTGGACCTTCCATTCATAAGCAGACGTGGTTGGATTAGCTAGACCTGTCAGTCATTCTAATAAATCCCCTTTCTATACACAGAGAGAGGGATTCATTCTACAAATTCTGTTACTCTAGAGAGCCCTGGCTAATACACAAGGAGATCCCAAGATGTGTTCTCAGGAGCACAGTACATTAATAGCAAGCAAAGGAGTCAACAGGGATGCTGCTTACTATCCACAGCAGGCAAGTGTGCGGGAGCAGGGGGCTGAAGATGTCACCCCAATAAAAAGGCACAATTCTAGCTTAGTTCTGAAACCTAAATCAATAACCCTATCAACATGGGTCTTTTTTTTTTTATTTTTTGAGACATCTTTTAGCTTTCCTGTGTAAGATAATTCTCTCTAATTCTAAGAAGGTTTGAATTTCAAAGGACACAGACCTTTAAATAGTCTTTCTCTCCTCCCAGCTCCCACGCACTGAAGCTCCTAGATAGCTCTGACTTAGTATCAAAGACAGGGAGGGCTGCTGGGTAACCTGCGTGCAGGAAGATTTGCACTAGCCTTTCCTTCTCACAGCTGCTGGCTTTTATAACACCCTGTACAGACAGGATCACTTGGAGCAAGTTGCTACTTTTAGAATATTAAACAGATGAATCAATGTTGAGGAATTTAAAAACTGATCTATTTCAAGAGATTTCTGATCTTCAGGAAGCAAAGAGCTGAGAATTTAAAGTTCTGTTAGAGATGTCTCTGTCCTAAAATTCAAGCACATGATAGCTAGAGAATTCAATTTCCAGATAAAAGTTTCCCAATTTTTACAGAATAATTGTGTGTGTGTGTGTGTACATAGTGTGTGTGTGTGTGTGTGTGTGTGTGTGTGCGTGAAGATATGTAGAGGTCAGAGAACAGCTGTGGATGTCAGTTTGCGTCTTCCATCATGTGGGTTCCAGGAAGGAAACTGAGGCCGTCCAGAACAGCAGCAAGGTCCTTTACCTGTTCAGCCATCTGCCAGCCCAGAATGATTTTAAAGCACACATACATATAAATACATTTCAATTGTTTGCTCTCAGAAGTTATTATAAAACATTTAACAATATGATATTTACCATTAGGCACTAACTGTTGTGGATTTTCAATGTCTTAAATGTATTTGATAAGTATAAATATATGTGTTTTCTTCTCATTTATCTGGTAAAATTCAAGAAGGGTAGTCACAGCTGTTGTAACTCGATTGCTAGAACTTAGCTGGAATTAATTGTGCTGGCACACCAATAAACTTTTACAGAACCTACATAGGTTGGTGACCCAACTGAACCATAACTATTATATATAATTTTTTCAATCATATTTACAATGGTTGTGGTCTGATTGAGGTCATTGGGCATGTGGTGCATGTCTCTAATGCCAGCCAGCACTAAGGAGGCAGAGGCAAACTGATTTCTGTGAGTTCAGGCCATCCAGGGCTACACAGTGAAACTGTTTCCAAAAAAGAAGGAAAGCAAGCGAGCAGCTACAGATAATATATAAATAAGTGGGGTTTTGTGGTGTTTGCATGATGCAGGCAGGGTTTTTTCAGATTCCTAATATATATTTAAACACATAAAAACCATTTTCCCTCCTAATCTTCAGTTCTTAGTCCTGTTCTGTTTACTGAACACACACTGATTCTCTTTTGTTTTGGTGTTGTTTTTCTAGAGGCAGGGTTTCTGTGTAGCCGTGGCTGTCCTGAAACTTACTCTATAGACCAGGCTGGCCTCGAACTCAGAGACCTGTCTGCCTCCGTCTCCAAGTGCAGGTATTAAAGGCGTGTGCCAGCATGCCTGCTACACGCTGATTCTTATTTCACCACAAATTCATTTCCCAATCCCTACCTTCCCCACAGCGCCTCTTTGCCTCTCCCTGCACCAGCTCCAGCTTTGTGAATAAACGTTTTGAAACAGGCATCAAGAACATCTTTGGGGGAGGAGGAAGTGTGTGGGTGGGGACCAGCTCCCACATTTATTTGTCCCAGGGACTCTTGAGGAGTGAGGGATAAGAGATTTAGTTAGAAATGTAGAGAGGAGAGTAACAGACAGAAACACAGTATAGCCTTGGGTGGGCCTGGATCCTTATCCACTGACCTAGAACTTTATTCAAAAGGGCTTTTGATAACAATGCCAAGAGGAGGGGCAAAAGACCTCTCCCTTGCTAGAAACAGCCAAGTGTAGACCCTTCCAAACACCTGGTACCCAGGCCTGGGGCCCAGTCATCCTCTTATGCAGTCCTGCTGGGTAAAGCCACTGGGAAACATAGGTGGGCTCTAACAGATGGGTTCACAGGAAAAACAAGCCCTTTTCCTAATTTTCATTCAAAATAACTTCTGAGATTCCAAAGCAGAAAAACAATGTATTCTTACAACTTAGAATAGCTTGCTAAACATTTCAAAATAGCAATGAAAAAAAAATGCTGCTGCCGCTATGGTTTGTGTCTGAATATCCCTATGGACTCATGTTTTTAACACGTGTTCCCTAACTGGCAGCATACTGGGGCACCTGGAACCTTTAGATATGAAGTCTAGTAGCCGCAGGTAACTGGAGTGGGCCTTTGAAGGTTACACGCACCCCTGCTTCCAGCTTCCCTGGCACCACATGAACTGAGAGGCTCCACTATGCCTTCCCAGCCACGATGGACTGAAGCCCTATAAAACACTGGTTCTCAACCTGTGGGTCATGACCCTTTGGGCAAACCTCTGTCTCCATAAATATTTACATTGTGATTCATAACAGTAGCAAAATTAGTTATGAAGTAGCAATGAAAATAACTTTATGGTTGGGGGTCACCACACCATGAGGAACTGTATTGAAGGGTCACAGCATTAGGAAGGCTGAGAACCAGTGCTCTAAAACCACGCCCCCAAACAAGGCTTTGCTCCCTCAAGTTGTCTTTGTCGGGTATTGTGATCATAGCAATGTGAAAACAACCAAGAGCTGCCAAGGTGCTGATACTGCAGCAACAGTTATCCATCGGACTTGAAACTGCTTGACTTTCACAGTGTTTTTCCGTTGAAAACTGGCTTGTAATATATTACTGAATGTATCTTGGAGGAAAACTCTGACGTAGCCATTATTATGGAGAAATTGATACTCAACAGAAATTAACTAGCTTGCCCTGTTCTAGAATTGCTATGTCTTCCTAGTGAGATAATCACTTCACACACTTAGAGACTGATAAAGGAAAAAGCTCTTTAATGTAGCACGCATCCAGCTCTAGCTAATGCTCAAAGAGGAGCTGGCCTTGAATAGAAGATTTTGGAACTTATACACACCACAGGCTTATGCATCTCACAGATGCTGTCACCCTTAAACCTCTTTCAGGTCCCAGCCCCAGGTTCCACTTTCAACAATTTAAACAGACTGCAAGTCCGGCCACTTGGACAGATGGGGATTTACACAGGAAAGATATTGCCAGAATTTTGTCTTAGTATTTCCTAAGTACACCAGTGTTGTTCTTTACAAAGTTGCTACCCAGGTCCATTTAGTCCACCCAGCAGAACTGTGCTTTTCCTGATGAGAGCACAGAGACTTAAAGGCAGGGTGGTTATAATCGAGCTCTACCTCCTTGAACTGCCCCTCAGAGGCATGTTCTTTGATATGGGATGAGCCTAATGGCTGGTTGTAAATTTCCTAATTGGAGGTCAATCTTAGTAAATAAACATTGGCAGAAACTTTCTTAGCATCCCTAAATTTCTATTGTGGTACAAATTTTTCCTTCCAAAAGTTTCTGACAAGTCTGGTGAGTGCATTCCTTATCTCCCAGTCATATGGGAAGCAGCACTCCTTTGGCTAAATTCCGATTGGTGTAACTTACTATTTCCTAATCTTGATTATCAGTAAGTCCTTTGTAGCATCAGTTTTACGACTTCAAGTTTCCCCTACATCAGCCTGAAATCCCAAATGCCTTCTTTTTAACATGTCATAGACTATTGTGGACTAATCCTTTTGTACACTGTGAAGCTGTGTCTTTGTCAAAGCACCTTCTGATTGGCTTAATAAAGACCTGAATGGCCAATAGCTAGGCAGGAAGAAGGCAGGCAGAACTTCCTGACAGAGAGAAAGAAGAGGAGGTGAATCTAGGCATGGCAGAGATGCCAGAGGACACAGAGAGGAAACAGGAGGTACAAGATGGAAGAGAGGTAAAAAGCCACGAGGCAAAACAGATTAAAATAAATGGACTAACTTCAGTGATAAGAGCCGGTGGAACAAGCCTAAGCAATAGGCCAATCTTTCATAGTTAATTACAATCCATGTCATTTTTTGTGAGCTGGCAGCCCAAAGAAAACTCTGTCTACAGTAGAATAAACAAGGACTCCACTAGTACAAGGAGTAAGGAGATGGGTCAAATCCCTCTGCTTTTCTCTCATCCCTTGTTAATTCTCCAACCAAACCCCCAAGGCAAAGAAAAGCAACTCTATGGCCCAGCCCAGGCAGCTTTTTCCCCTTAAAGTCTCTCTTTGTAGAACTAAAACCTTCACTTAACATTCAATCAGAGATCTTTCTGGAAAGCAAAATGGAGTGTGAGGCTCCCTGGGCATGGGCTGTTTTCTTTCTCTCAGCTTCAGCTTACACTGCAAGCAGTGATTACAAGTGACTTTTGTTTTGGATTCAGCTCCTACACTAGGTCCCAAAGAATAGACTTAAAACCAAAATGGAGTCACCCATGATAAAGCCAAACACTGCCAAGCAGAATTCCCCCAGGAAAGCCAGTTTCAATGGGCATGATAATAAAGTCCTTCTGTTTTACTCTTTGGGGGGAAAAAAAGTTGCCTGGAGTAATTTGATGTTAACTAATGAGTCTCCCATTGTTCTGTCTCCCTGCCTTATAAGGAAAGTAACTCCAAAACAGCCAATCAGATCTTTGTCACTTGTTCCCTAGGGGGTGAGGAAAGCAGGAACACCAGTCTTTCTGGTCAGCAATGTTTACTCATTTCAAGGAATCTATTACCACAGAAGAAAGCCAATCAAGGTCTTTTAACTAATAATGGTTAACTTTTTGTTATTATTATGAATAGTAATTTTTAGAATTCTAGACTGGTTAAGGTTCTCTATTTTAGTCTATCTATTACTGCATGTGTTCTGAAACTTAGTTTTATTTTCTTAAATAAATAAAATTGCAGTCTCTCTGCATCCCCTGTGAACCAACATTATTACTAAATATGTCTGTTACTGGTCTCTCTCCATGTGGGCAGACTTCCTTGTCTTCACTGGCCTATCTTCAACTAATTTAAAAACTGAATATGTCAACAGTTGCCATTTCTTCAAGATTCAATCACAATGCTTTCAAGTCCCACTGGCTGACTTACCTGCACGGCTGTCCTAACACTCTCAAACAGCACCCTCAGCAGTTTAAGGAATTCTGAGTTTTGTGGAAGATTTTTTTTTATTATTACAAGGAGTTCTAGACTCAGCTGAGTGACATTTCCTCCGCCACTTGCTTACCTCTGCAATGAAATCATGTAGCTCTCCTTCAGTAGGGCAGCATCCCAGGGACCTGATAATTGTCCCAATCTCTCTAGAAGAAAAAAAAAAAAAAAAAAAAAAAGTTGTGAACAGTTTTAGAATATAAGTTCTGGAAAAGCAAATGTAGTATAAATTATCAAATAATTATCTAAATTATTTTAGATCACAAGTAATATAGCATGTCACCTTGCTCAAGTATTGGCTCACAATTGTATTGAGAAACTCTCAGGGAAAAGTAACATGCACACAAGTGAACCGGGACAGACCAACATTTTCACTGACTAGCAAATGCAAGCCCTGACCAGTTCAAAAATCTCAAAGCTCCAGAGAAGGGGTCAGGACAAGATGGCAGGATGAAGAAAGGACGTCAGCCACCTGATGGCTGATTTCAACTGTCCTTAACTAGTGGAGAAGGAAAGAGAATATATGTTAAACCTTCAGTATGTGACTATGCGCCTAGCACAATCTAACTCTACCTCAGAAGTTCTGCCTGGGGGCTGGCGATAGGACTAAACAGAGACAGGCTGGGTTGAATTTTACTCCCCTCTGCTTGTTGTACCCCTGCCTGTTTCGGTTGAATCCCGCCTTCTTATCTTGAAAAAGCAAATGCTTGCAAAGCTATCTGTAGAAATAGTTGGCCATATTTGCTAAAGTAAGAATGTCCCAATGGCTACCCGCAATATCTGCTTCTCTAAACACACTTAAACTGCAACAGAAACATCCCTTCGGTGGTCATGAGCCCCAGAGACCACCTCATATGGTCAGTGCAGATAGGAATCCTCACACTGTTGCTCAAACTACAGAAGTTGTAAGAAACTGCAGGACAGGACCAGAATTTGCAAAACACTAGCCTCGGTCCATGCCTACTGGACTTGAATAAAGCTTTGTTCTCCATCTCTGTGCGTGCTGCTTGGTTTGAGAGCTGGATTTCCATAACACTAGAGCCTCGGGCTGTATAATGAGGATGCTGTTATCTATCCCAGAGGTTTGCCATAGAGGCTCCATTACTGACAAAGAATTTAAAAGCATGGTCTTCAGCACAAAACCACATAGGGTCAAATCACAACTCCATAACTAGATAGACTGGACAAGTTCCCTCCCTAAATACATCTAAAGGCAAAACAGCCAGTACCTTCCTCCAAGCACATAAACGGATCTGGGGACACGGAGAGAGTCAAATACTAGTGTAATCTAAAACTCAGCTGAGGACAATATAGCTACTCAGTATTAGTTACTCTCTCCCTCCTTCCCCATAACAATGAAATTCAATCCAACAAATAATCTAAGAAAAGAATACATCCAACTCAATATTCTCTGCAAATAATGATGGGATTTGTAGTAGATTATTATACATTTCCATTAAAATTTAAGTCCTATTTGAATGTTAATTAAATTTCACATACATTCACTCAACACTTTAATTTCCTTACCATTCTGGATAATTTTAGAAGAATTTTATTTGCTGTGAATTTTACTGAGGAAAACCACTATCACTTTAAGTAAGAATGATTCAATTCTTTGCTTAGAGGCTGCAGTGAGTGCTGACCAGCAGCAGGGACACAGGGAGAGTGTGTTGCTCACACTTCCTCATGACAAGTGATCGCCACCACACCACTCAAGGTGTGCTGCTTGGCTCTTGTCAACTTGACCCAAACTGGAGTTATCCAGAGAGAGGGAGCCTCAACTGAGGAGCTGCCTCATTCAGAGTCTGGGTGTTGTGTGGTATTGGTAATGGTCAAAAAAAAAGCTCAACAAAGGAGATTAGATTAGGGATCTCATTCTGAAAAGAAAAGGGGGGATATAGAAATGATAGGACAAAGAGTAGATTATTTAATCTACTTTTAAACTAAAAAAAAGCAACTATGAGTCTTAAATATTTTACATTGGTATGATTTTTGTATATTGATACAAATCTAAAGTTAATTTTCTTATACTATATGTATGTTTCTACTCTTGTTTGGGGTATCATGTTTATGCAGCTCATTTAAAAATGTAATGTATAATTAAGAAATACAGATTAATAGTCATCTATAATAGTCAAACTTATAGTCATGTTAGGTATGTTTCAAGGCCACACACAGATATATTTAGACAGATAGATGGTCTTCAAACACTTCAAAGACCTACAGAATATGGCATGTTTAATAACCTAAGGCTTTTCATGACAGTGAGACACACCTGTTCCTGACAGCACCAATTTACTTCAAAAGAAGACAATGAACATCGAAGAACCTCCATATAGAGTTTGCTTTCTTTATGGCAAAAGCTAGCCATTTGGGCAAAGAAACCTTCCTCTGACTCAAAGCAAACTTTATTTTCAGAATGCGATAAAAATATCACACAACATCTGTGGGCATGTCTATGGGTCATTTTCTTGACTAACAACTGGTGTGGGAGGGCCCAGGCCACTGTGACTGGTGCCAACCCTGGACAGGTGGTCCTGGGTCATTCATACAAGCAAACAAGCAGAGTAGACTTTGGAGAGCAAGCCAGTAAGCAGTGTTCCTCCACAGTTCTGCTTCAGTTCCTGCCTCCAGATTCCGACGTGAGTTCCAGCCCTGGCTTCCCTCCATGATGGACTTGACACCCAAGTACAAACCAAATAACCCTCCCTCCCCACACTGGTTTTAGTCACGGTCTCTACTACATCAACTGAAATCAAACTAATTCAGATTCTTCCTGTGAGTACATTTACCCTTCCTTTGTTCTCTCTCATTTCAACCCTCTGTACTGTGTTGTTTTTTTGTTTGTTTTGTTTGTTTGTTTTTGCCATAGGGTTATCTAGGCAGATCTGAACATGACGGCCACTAGAAATACTTTATAAGATTATACTTTCTCTTATGAAGACTCCAGCAGTATCTCATGAAATCAAGTAACATCAATATAATAAACATGCCACTGAAACTACAGATTAGCTACTGAGTACACAAGAACAAATATTTCATAAGTCTGATGAGTGTTCAGACTGTGCCCTCCACAACCCTACTGGGGTTTCCAGTCAATGAGAACTGCTTAAACAGTTAAAGCCATGCTAACTCACACAACAAAAGGACAGCAGGAAGTGAGGAGACAAAAGCCTGATGGCTCTACCATAGACAATGTGAAGAAATTTGAAGCTCCTATTGTCTGTATCTGGCTCTTAAATATTTGAAATGTAGCAGAGAATAAATACACACAGATTTCAAAATCAGTGTAAAAAGAATATAAAATATCTCACTTGTATTTAATATTAACTATAAGTTTAAGATATGTTAAATATTGAAATAGTTTAGACATATATGTGTAGTATATTACTGAAATTAACTTTAGGGGGCTGGAGACATGGCTCAGTGGTTAAGGACTCCCACGCTCTTACAGAGGACCTGAGTTCAGTTCCCAGCACACCCACTTCGTGTATCACAAGTGATGAGACCTCCCACTCCAAGGATCTAACACAGGGCCCTTATACTTACATGTATACAACTCCCTACACACAAAGACATGCAAATAACACATTATATACAGCAGATCTTTAAAACTGGTTTTACTTACTTCAATGCGGCCAGTTACACACTGTATTTATGTATTAAAATACCACACTGGGTCCCGTAAATGAGTACATCTGTGCATTTTAAAAACTGCTTTTGTTTTTATTTTTGAGACAAGTCTCACGACAGTATTGCTCAGGCTGGTCTCAGATTCCTAAGACTCTGTCTCAAAGAAGAAAGAATAAGGAAGACGACAAGAATGATGAAGAAATAGAAGGAGGAGGAAGGAAGGAAGGAAGGCGGGAAAGGAGAGAGGAGAGGGGAGGGGAGGGGAGGGGAGGGAGGGAATAACAAAGAAACAAGTCTAGGACATACGGAAAAAAGAGCTCATATTGAATTTCCAGCATGAATATTCTTGCTGGTTATGTCAGGAATGCAAGATTCTGGCCATTTCTTAGAAATGCATTTACCTGGACATGAGTGGGAGCAATGAAGGGTGAGGGTCGAGGGAAAGAGAGCGGGAGATCCCAGCTGGATCAAGAACAGAGAGGGAGAACAAGGAATAGGAGACCATGGTAAATGAAGACCACATGAGAAAAGGAAGAAACAAAGTGCTAAAGAGGCCCACAGAAATCCACAAAGATACCCCCACAAAAGACTGCTGGCAATGGTCGAGAGACAGCCGGGACTGACCTACTCTGGTGATGGGATGGCCAAACACCCTAATAGTTGTGCCATAAACCCCATCCAAGGACTGAGGAATCTGGATGCAGACATCCACGGCTAGGCCCCGAGTTGAGCACTGGAGTCTAATTAGTGAGAAAGAGGAGGGTTTATATGAGTGAGAATTGTTGAAACCAAGGTTGGATAAAGCACAGGGACAAATAACCAAATGAATGGAAATACATGAACTATGAACCAAAGGCTGAGGGGCTCCCAACTGGATCAGGCCCTCTGAATAGGTGAGACAGTTGATTGGCTTGATCTGTTTGGGAGGCATCTAGGCAGTGGTACCAGGTCCTGGGCTCATTGCATGAGTTGGCTGTTGGAAACCTGGGACTTATACAGGGACGCTTGGCTCAATCTGGGAGGAGGAGACTGGACCTGCCTGGACTGAGTCTATCAGGTCGATCTCAGTCCTGGGGGAGGATTTGCCCTGGAGGAGGTGGGAATGGAGGGTGGGCTGGGGGGAAGGGGAGGGGGTCAGGAACGGGGAGAACAAGGGAATCTGTGGCTGTTATGTAGAACTGAATGGTATTGTAAAATAAAATTAAATTAAATTTAAAAAAATGCATTTACAGTGGGCAACCTCGGGGGATGAGGTGGTCCTTCCTTCAGGACAAACAGCAGGCTTGTCCACTGCTGGCCATAAGAGCAGAACGCTCCCCAAGGCAATTCTGTTTTTCTGTGATGGCCCTGGCTGCTGTAAGGCAGTCACTAGATTGGGTGCTATAGAACCCAATAGGGTAAGAGTGACTGACACCACAAGTCACTGCCCACGCTGTCTGGGATGTAATGAAGGCCTCTGTCACTGACCAAGGAATCTCATGCCACCGTCCATGAGACAAGAACAGGCTAACCCCTGAGCTTACAACTAGGGGAAAGTCAACCAGAGAGATGAAACTTTCCGAGCATTAAGTTAGAAGATCTGAGCTGAAGACAGACATCAGGTATGGGAGCCAAAGGGCTCCTCCTCTAAGAAGAGTGCCCCAGGGGCCGAAGAGATGGAGCAGTGGTTAGAGCATCTGCTGTTCTTCCAGAGGACCTAAGTTCACTTCCCAGAACCCATACCAGGCAGCTCACAACCATCTATAACTGCAGATCCAGGATATATGAGACCCATGGCCTCCTCTGAGAGCATCAGCACTCATGTGTACACATCCACATGCAGACACAAACATTCCCACATTATAGTGAAAAATAACAAAAAATAAATAAATCTTAAAAAAAAAAAATACACTGGCTAAGCAGGACACCCACTGATGGAGAAGTTCTCACCTCAAGAAATGTTCTGAGGCACAGAAACCTTTATGGGAAGAGAGAGGACCTGAGGTGAGCAGACATCCAGAGGAGGATGGTGGGGAGGAGCTAAGGAAAACAAAGGGAAAGTGCGAGCCCAGCCCTCTTTGGTGTCAAGGTGCTAGCGGAAGGAAGAGGTAGAAGGAAGAGGTGGAGAGTAAGAGGTGGAGAGTTCTGCCGACAGTTCTCAGAGACTGTGGAACTCTCCCGGAGCTGGGAAAGCAAGAGACAAGTGATGACTCTGACAATGGGGGTGTCTGCTGAAAGTAGAGAGAATTTAGATGGCAAAGGATGGAGGGCAACAGACCTAAGAAGTGAAGAGGAAGACGCTTCCAAGACTGATGCAGGGAAAGAGGGCTCCAGAGAAGATGCATCGGAGAAGCACAGCGCTTACTTATATTTGGGAGGGAGGGCACACAGGGAAGCCAGGGCCTGTGTATGCTAAAGATACCCTACTTCTGATCTCCACCCGCCTCTGTCTGTTTAGATGGGACATACATGCAAATCCCAAGTACTGTTATGTCCCACACTGTCATTACAGGATGATCCCTATATGAATCTGTGTTTATCCCTCCTTAAAAATGCCAGCTTTGGGATTGGGGATTTAGCTCAGTGGTAGAGTGCTTGCCTAGCAAGCGCAAGGCCCTGGGTTCAGTCCTCAGCTCCAGAAAAAAAAAAAAAATGCCAGCTTTGTGTTATTTAGAAACTTACATACAAGAAACAAAAGACCTCTTAATGTACTCTGATTTCCCTGTTATTTTGAAGAACACTGCAACGATCTATCTGGATAAGAGCCCATCAGCCTTTGGAACTATTGCTCCTCTCTGGACGGCGGGCTGGCGTCTCTTCCGCCTCTCTTCGCATGTAATGGCACACAGGTAAAGCCATGGAATGTGTGGTGACATATAGATAAACAGAAATGGGCTGAGTTTAGTTATAAGAGCTAGATAACAAAAAAATTGAGCCATAGGCCATGGCCATACAGTTCATAGATGGAAAATGTCTCCAAATAATCTTTGAAAGTCATTAAGAATCCGTAATCAATCTCTCCTAATTTGCACCTTTTGGGGTCTAATTTTTTGTAGACCTATTTTATATCCTAAATAATTAATAGAATCTCCTCTTTGTATCTTTTCAGGAGCAATTTGTAATTCCCAACAAGGCAAATTTTTCTTTACTTCTTCAAACATCCTTCTAAAGTATCTGCATTTGAATCAGTTAGTGAAATATCGTCCATGTAATGATAAATTATTGATTCAGGAAATTGTTTACATATTACTTCCAATGCTGTCATACAAAATATTGACACAGGGTTGCACTATTTAACATTCCTTGTGGGAGAACGCTACATTGATGTCTCTTAATCGAATGAGAATTATTATAAGTAGGCACCATGAAGGCAAATATTTCTCTGTCTTTTTCTTGTAAGGGTATTGAGAATAAAGTCTTTTAAATTGATAACTATAATAGGACATCCTTTAGGTAACAGGATAGGCAAAGGGATTCCAGACTGTAGAGAGTCCACTGGCTAAATTACTTTGTTAATTGCTCTAAGGTCTGTTACCATTCTCCATTTGCCAGATTTCTTTTTAATAACAAATACAGGAGAATTCCAAGGGCTGGCTGATTCTTCAATATGCTGAGCATTTAACTGTTCTTTTACCAGCTCTTCTAAAGTTTGCAGTTTCTCTGTTATTAAAAGCCATTGCTGAACCTATACAGGCTTGTCTGTTAACCATTTTTTAAAGGTAGTGCTGTTGGTGTCTTTGAAAGATCAGCAGCTGTTGTGCCCTGGTCTTGTACAATCTGGATGGCTGGTGACTGTTGTTTAAAATACCTCCTAATATTTCTCTCAGAAACATGTTAGTTTATGGTTTGTTTCTGAGGCCTGGCTAGCTCAGCCTGTAGAGCATGGGACTCTTAATCCAAGGGTCATGGGTTCAAGCCCCACATTGTAGTTGGAAGCTTTCCTGTGTCCCACCCAGTCCTGCAGCCGCTTAGACCCAAATAAACACACAGAGGCTTATATTAATTACAAACTGTGTGACCATGGCCTATGGCTCAATTTTCTTGCTAGCTAGCTCTTATAACTAAACTCAGTCCATTTCTATTAATCTATATGTCACCATGTGTTCTATGGCTTTACCTGTGTGCCATTACACATTATAGATAAAGGGAGGACTCCACAAAGTTGTTCTTTGGGCTGGAGAGATGGCTTAGCAGTTAAGAGCACTGACTGCTCTTCCAGAGGACCCAGGTTTAATTCCCCACACCCACATGGCAGCTTACAACTGTCTGTAACTCGTTTCAGGGGACCTGACACCCATGGCAAAATACCAAATGCACATTAAATAAAAATTTTTTAAAAAGTTGTCCTTTGGCCCACACATGTATCCTGGCTTACATAAACACCAGTCACTGGAGGTGTGCCTTTGAAGAGACTGTTGAGAGCCTTGCCCCTCCCCTCACTCCTGTCTCCATGACATGACAGACCGTCTTCATCTCCCTTTCCTGCCAAGATGCTCTGCCTGGCACTGCCTTGCCACAGTTGAAGAGCAATGGGACAACTATGGGCTAAAACCTCAGAAACCATGACACAAAAGATGCCCTTCAGGCCAATGAAGGGCACACTCAGTGGGTAAAAGCGCTTGCTGAACAAGCTGACAGACTGAGCTCATTCCCCCAAACCCACATTGGAAGGAGGAAAAGCAACTCCCAAAGTGTGACCCCTCACCTCCATGTACATGTAAACACGGACTAATAATCAATATTTTTTAAAAATTTAAATAATCATTCCCTCTTTTTAATTTGGTTAACTCACATGTCTTGCTACAGTGGTAAAAAAAAAATAGACTAAAAAACACACATACATGTACATAAAGCCAAGCATGGTGGCAGAGGCAGGAGGATCTCTCTGAGTTCAAGACCAGCCTGGTTCACATCATGAGCTCCAGGACAGTCAGAGACTATGCAGAAAGTCTTTGTGTCAAAAACAACAACAAAATAAATAAATAAAATAAAATAAAAAAACCAACAACCCTATGATTATCTAAGACAATACTAAGACAATCTGCACTTTCAGGCAAAAATTACAACATCTACAACCAGTTCTCCAACAGTCAGCAAAAGGATGAGCATAACGAGATACGTAAATGGCACATCCAAGTGAAAGCACACAGTTCACATACCTGCATAGCTTTTTTGGTTTTCTTTTTCTTTCTTTTTTTTTTTTTTTTTTTTTTTTTTTTTTTGATTTTGATTTTTCATGACAGGGTTTCTCTGTGTAGCTTTGGAGCCTGTCCTGGAACTCACTTTGTAGACCAGGCTGGCCTCAAACTCACAGAGATCCACCTGCCTCTGCCTCCCGAGTGCTGGGATTAAAGGCATGTGCCACCACCACCCGGCACCTGCGTAATTTATGTTTGAACTTTTTTAATTAAAAGACTTTAATTTTAAAAAAGCACACTTGATTCTTAGAAACCAAATTAACAACAAATAAAAGCAGAACTCTCACCTCACACATAAAACAGTTTTCTCTTTTGTGTTATATAAACTGTATTGCTTTGGCTTAAAAATGTGATTGTTGAAGATGTTTCAATTCATTTACTTATTCACTCCAATTATCTATTTAATATATAATGAATATGTTAATTAAAACATTCCTACACTGTACCTCAGATGTGAAAACTTGAAAGTGCTGGATGGATCTACAATAGTGTTTCATCAAGTGAAAGTGAACATGAGGCTGGACACAAGGCTGTTTGTCATTCCTTGAAGAGAGGAGAAAAAGTATATGGGAAGGATGGAGTCATCTGTCTTTCTTCCTCTAGACACACCAATGAAGGCAACAATGTGAACTCCTGCCTCTACTATGGTGGGTGGAGCACTGGGCTTGTATCATGAGAAGCAGGAGGGTCTGGTTCTCTGAAGAAGAGTAGCACTTCCCTGCTACATGGCAGATGGACGTATGGCCTGAGAAAGCGGCTCATGATGAGCTGTGGCAATCCAGGAAAGACAATACAGAGGGTGGCTGAGGAGACAATAGAAGGGAAAATGAGGAAGGGACAGGAAGGTGGCATTTAAATGCCAGTGTTTCTAAATATTTCTTTAGATGGTAATGAAGTGAGATGAAGCAATTCCAACAGGTCTCCATGTGTGAGGCCCTGGGTTCAATCCTGAACAGCAGCAGGGATGCAGAGTCCCCCAGGTCTGTGAGGTGGGAGGAAAGGGCAATCACAGCAGACGCCTGTATGACTCAGAGCTTCCCTGGTTTTCCGTGGCCTGAATAAAACCCAAGGCTGGAGACACAGAAGACTAAACAATTCTCTAAGCCCTTCTCACAAAGCACTGGTGCCAACAACATGGGAACACAGCAGAAGGGGCCAGGTGGGCACTGCAGAGCTCCAGATGGCTTCGAGATGAGCTGGGCCGCTGGCCGCTGTGAGGGAATCAGGCTGCTGATGCTGCAGCCTCAGGAGCAGTGATGCTCCGGGGGCGGGAGACAGAGAAAAGAGAACACAGGCAAGAAAAAGGCTAGGCCTTTGTGCTGAGAGAGAGGGAGCCTCAGCAAGGGAGAAAAATGAAACAGAAACGTAGGAAAACACCAAAAGAGAAGAAAAATGTCAGACATGGCGGTACACATTTGTAATCCCAGCATTTGGGAAATGAAGGCAAGAGAATCAGGAGCTCAGACCCTCTCCTACATAGCAAGTTCAAAGCCAGCCTCAGCTACATGAGACCCTATCTCAAAAACAGAACAACAAAAAAATATGAAAATATAATTTCAGGATATACAAAACAGAAATGCCAACAACAAAGGAAAAAATTCAGAAGTGATAAGAAAAAAATATATGAGTCAGGAACTAGAAATGAAACAAAAATATGAAATAAGAAAGCCATAGTGCCATAGTGGGAGTGTCTTCCAAGGAAGGAGAAATGGAATATAGTGCTCTAAAGAGATAAAGAGGAAATTACAAGGATTACATGGGATGGTGGAGGGGAGGGCAGAGTAGAGGAGGAAATATGAAGTGAACAACTAACACTAAATGCCTTTTGAAAAGCCATAGGAAAATCTACTATTGTAGAACATTCCTAAAATATGTACATGTATAAAGGAATTTAAATGAGTCACTACACAATGCGGGAGACAATACCCCAAGCAGACATTATATGTGGTCAAATAAACCCCCAGTAACAAGAATCTTTTGAGTCATTGGCCAAAGGGGATCCCATAAGCTCCCCCAAACACTGCAAGCTATTGACAACTTGATGTAAGACCCTATTGCTGAAGATACCACATACTTAGGGCACAGAACATGGAGAAATCTAAGTGGTACTCAGATTCACCCTACTAGCTAGTGTTCATCCTGCTAGAAGATTCTATACACACTACCTGAAGAGAAAAATAATCAAGTCTTACCCAGTTACAAACCCTGTGAGTGTTAGTAATGATCTACCTGAAAGATATGCTCACCCATGTAATAGTGGCATGAATGTTAGGAATGTAACCAATTGTAGCTAGAGTTTTCCTGCCTTGCCCACAGTCAGGACAAATCTTTGTCACCCGCCAGTCTCACAGCCGCTCAGACCCAACCAAGTAAACACAGAGACTTATATTGCTTACAAACTGTATTTGGCCATGGCAGGCTTCTTGCTAACTGTTCTTACAGCTTAAATTAATGCATTTCCATAAACCTATACCTTGCCATGTGGCTCATGGCTTACCGGCATCTTCACATGCTCCTTGTCATGGTGGTGGCTGGCAGTGACTCCGTCTGCTTTCCTGATCTCTCAATTCTCTTCTCTGTTAGTCCCGCCTATACTTCCTGCCTGGCCACTGCCCAATCAGTGTTTTATTTATTGACCAATCAGAGCAATTTGACATACAGACCATCCCACAGCAACCAATCTTTTTTTTTTCCAATTAGGTATAAGGTCCACTACATGAGATAGAACCCACATCTAAGACTAAATAGGTCATGGACCCTGGGGAAAACCTACTATCATTATTTTGCTAAATGATCATAGAACTAAAATTATTCCTAATGACATATTGCTATACCCATATATCTTAGTTAGGGATTTATTGCTGTGAGGAGACATCATGACCATGGCAACTCTTATAAAGGAAAACATTTAATTGGGACTGGCTACAGTTCAGGAGTTTAGTCCATTATCAGCATGGCAGGAAGCATGGCAGCATGCATGCAGACATGGTGCTGGACAGGTAGCCGAGAGTTCTACATCCAGATCAGCAGGCAGCTGGAAAAAAGTGCCTGACTTGGGCTTCTGAAACCCCAAAGCCCACCTCCAGTGACAGGCTTCCTCTAACAAGGCCACACCTACTCCAATAAGGCCACACCTCCTAATAGTGCCACTCCCTACGAGCCTGAGGGAGGCATTTTTATTTAAACCACCACCCCACAGGACAGTGCACTGGTCAACCTGCAGCAGAGAAGCCTCCTACAGCAGATGGTAACTAGCAGAGACACAGCTGTACAACATGCAGAGAGAGATAGACTCTGAAATGCTCAGCCCTAAATGGGTGTCTTTGTCACACCCCTCTGAGAAGGTTCAAGAATCTATGTGGAAAAGGCAGAAGAAAAATTCAGAGAGCCAGAGGTGGTGGACAATTTTAAGGAACTAGCATTTTCCAGACAACAGGGAAAGGGCACATATGAACTCACAGAGACTATGACAGCATGCAAGACTTGCAGAAGCTCAAGCCTGACAAAAATCCCATACAAAAGAGGGGAAGTGGGCGCAAGGTCCTGCTTCCAGCAAAGAAGCTTTTCAAAATTGATAGCTTCTGGGCGAAGGAAAATCAGTTTTCTTCCATGGAGTGCTACTGGGCATATCAGCCACACTGCAGGGCAGGCCCCATGCTCAGGAGCAGATAGATGGCTAGTACAATGAGACTATGGCTTTTTATTACTTTTTTCTCTTTCTTTTAAGAGCGAGAATACAAAGATGGGTGGGTAGGGAGCAGAGAAGAATCTGGAAGGAGTTGGGGAGTGGGAAATAATATGATAAAAAAATATACTGTAAAGGATAAATAGCAATTACAAGAAGAAAGCAATAGCTAGAATGATATAAAATGTTAAACTTGGTTAACCTATTTCTAGTAAGTGAGATTTTTAGATCAAGTGAACTGACTGAAAACTATTTTGTTTTTTATTTTAATTTTCATCACATTTGTTTATTTGTTGTTTGTTTGGGGGTGTATCTGTGTATGACTATGTGTCTTTTTATGTGTACCACATGCATCTGGGTACACAAGGAGACCAGAAGAGAGGATCAGATCCCCTAGAGCTGGAGTTCCAGGTGGTTGTGAGCTGTCCAACATGAGAGCTGGGAACCAAACCCAGGTCCTCTGCAAGAGTGCTCTTAACTGCTGAGCCATCTCTACAGCCTGCACCTTAAAAAAAAAAAAAAAAAAAGTAACTAAACTGAGTTTAAGTACTTTTTAATATGAACTAGTTTTTAACAGTGGTTTCAGAACACTTGAAAACCTAATAGCTCTTTTGAACTGGCTTCAGTACATCAGTCACTGATACTGTGGGCCACTGCCATTTCAGACAGCTGACACAGGCCTGTCTGTGCACAAATTCATCTTCTCCATGACTGTAGTGGTTAGGACCAACTCACTCAGTATTCTACCATGCATATGAAGCAGAAATCAATACGACTCTTGTTTAAATTTTTAATTTTCTTTTGAAATATTATTTTATTCTTTATAAATACATTTAATGGGATTTATTTT